>NC_137818.1:51581413-51716413 GCF_963921795.1 Nannobrachium achirus
GAGTGAAAAAAAACTCAGGACTGAAAGTGACAACCATTTCTATATAGGGTCAAGCTTGTCAAGCTTCTGCTTGACAAGTAGCATGAAGCTCAAAAGTGCACTTCACTTCTAGCTAAGGAGGGATTCCCTCTTGAGCGGAAGATGTTTGGTCTGGAGACCTGGGTTTGACTCTAGGTCATAAAACGTATGGATTATAGCTTTTAAAGTGCCCGGGCTTACAATAATAGCCTGTGAGCGATATTACTCATCAACACGTGAGGCCATCAACTGCTTACCTAGTGGCTCACAAGCTTCAAGGCCTTACTGTCCACCTTGTCAAGTTGTTTAAAGACGTGGAGGTAACAAAAACAAGTGCTTCTCTCCCCCAACCCTCCTGGGGAAAACAATAATGCAACAATGCACTTTATGCGACCTCTGTCTTTTAAGGCCCATTGTGTTGCACTTGTGCCAGCACCATACAGTAACTTTAACCAGTGAAACACGACCCTTCGGCTCACATTGCAAGGACCTGTTTTGATGCACTTTCTTCTTGTTCAGCAGGGACTCAAGGCACCATAGGGAACATTATATGTATGGATGGTGAATATTGTTGGTAAATGACTCCACTCAAAGCGTCTTACAATGTACTGTATGCCTCCCATTCACCCACACACCAGAGGTGCCATGCATGACGCCAACCATTGGGAGCCATTGGGGCTTCAGTGTCTTGCTCAAGAACACATTGTCGCGATGCCAGTAGGAGCCAGGGATCAAATCGTGAGCCTTTGCATTCTCAGACGACCAGAGTCGAGATTGTACTTCTCTCTTACTTGCTGTGCTATTGTTGTGCCATCAAGGCTAATTGCTTGAGAGGCTTTACTGATGGCACATGGAATTCTGCACTGCTGGGAGGGGGCAGGGTCACCAGATTACAGATTGTACACCACTAGAAAGTCGCGCCGCAAACGGAGCTCCTGTCTATCCCCCCTCGCCACGTTGTTAACAGGAAAAGCTCTGTGAATGCATAGCAGGATCCAGGCAGAGGTGGAACATAATTCGACGGGTAACCAAATGTTGTGTAACTGGCTTCACGTTCGGTGGAAAACACGACACACCTCCCTCTGTTGTAATTCGATACACTGCCCTCCGCTCACTCTCTCTACTCTCTCTACTCTCCACCCCCCCATCCTCCCCTCACTGACTGTGCCTGTGAGGGGCACGTGCCTCTCTCTCTCTCTCTCTCTCTCTCTCTCTCTCTCTCTCTCTCTCTCTCTCTCTCTCTCTCTCTCTCTCTCTCTCTCTCTCTCTCTCTCTCTCTCTCTTTCTCTCTCTCTCTCTCTCTCCACGCGCTTCTGCACTCTCGGAGGGGCTGCGCTCTTTAGGGGCTGTTTGTGTGTGTGTGTGTGCGTGTGTGCGTGTGTGTGTGTGTGTGTGGCTACGCCCCCCTCGGTTGAAATTGGATCCGCCGGTCCCATAGCTGGGAATGAGCCAATGGAGGGCTGTCACCATGGCGACGGGGGGCGAATGATAGCGTTAGGGGCGGTATTCCTTACGTCCTAGACGACTACCTATGAGTTGAAGTTGATGTAAAGGGGGCGTGATGGGCTTGGAAGTGGGATGCGGCAATAAGCCCATTGTAAATATAAGATTATGACTATACTAACCACTTGACACTGTCACGAGAACAAAAATAGCTGATTTTGCTGATCTTCAAGCTCATAACGTGTTGCTTGCCAATGCATTGTGAGCATGGAAGTCAGCTTTTTACGCAGTACAAAGTAAATGTAATGATATAGGGCCAAGACTATTTTTGAGAATTTCTGAGAATGACATGCTCGATATAGGGGAACCGGGGTTAATGTGGTTAATAGGTTTATACTAGCCTATCTGTCTAAAACTAGGAGTTTGTCTTACTGTATCTCAGCACCTGAACCTGCACTTCATTGTTATAACCTGACTCATTTACTGTATTTTTATATCTGACATTCCTAATACCTGATTCCCTTTCTCCACCTATACCTGTTAGGTATCAGACTGAGTGGCACATTTGACCACATTTAGGTACACCAAAATGTACTTTCACCTATTCTTTTGTTTTCATAACTTTGTCTTTATTCCAGATTGCACAAATTCAAGACAGATATAACAAGACATACCATCATTGAACATAAATACAATTGAACCAAAGTTAAATTAAAATTAAATTAAACAAAAAAACTACACAAGACCAGACAGAACAAACATGAAAAAAACTAAACTAAAACAAAAGCAAAAATATAATACATTTATAGGGGTTAAATGTATTATATAACCGAATGTATGACATCACACAAGTGCTGGATTATTCTACAACTCCAAAAGATATGTGTGTGATTGGGATCAGTTTGGTCACACTTTCTCCAACATATTTGTTGAGTTTTCATTTGTTTACTCTTAATTTGGGGCGTGATAAAGTATCAAATTTGATTATTCCATGCGAATTCACTCCATCCTATTGATTGGGTTGTTGTCTGATGTATTTCCCACATGTCAATCCACGCCTCCTCTGGGATATAGTGTACACAGTCACCCATCTCTTTTTCCCAATTATTCTTAACATACTCTGTTGAACCCCTTTTGGAATCCATTAAACAGGAGTGCAATTTCGACACCACTCTATAACTTCACCATATGCCTGTACAAATAGTTTTATTATAGGGTGAATTTCAACCTCTACTTTTCTAATTTCTTTATCATAGTAATCTCTCATCTGTAAATATATAAATAAATCTTGATTTGCCTACTTTCACCTATTCTGTAACACTAGACATTTAAAGCAGCATGTGCTGCCTGAGAGACCAAATTAATGTCAAGTAATGTCGTTCCCAATTGTACCTACAGTACATTTCACGAGGACATAAACTGTAAATCCTGTAAAAGAACTACAGCTGAAAGTTAAAGTGGCAAATCTTCTTTCCCTTCAATAAATGTGCTTTCTTCTAGAGTAGCAGTCGAGGATTAAGCTTGACGACAAAACAAGTCCTCAAAGAATAATTACATAAATAAAGATAAATGTCATGAAAAACTGTGGAGCTTGAAAAGACTGATCCACTCCAAAAAAAAAAAGCCAATGGATTACATGAATTAGCAATCAAATACAAGAAAACCATCACATTGGCTATGTGGATAATTAACTGCATAATCATTGGCCCTAACACAATATAGACACTGGCAATAAACGTCTTAATATTGCTCTTACAAAGGTGTCCAATGTCAACATACAGAAAGTACAAGGCTACATGTTTTCCAGCTAACCTCAAACTTCCTGTAGGCTAGCCCTCTACTTCCTGTTCTTCTGGTTAGACCCTTTAGTATGGTTCCCAGCTTGGCAATAAAGTACCTTGCCAAGTTGCACCAGACCACTTGAAGGGTCTAGCAGTTTGTTCTGTAGAATGTAACCAAATCGGCTTCCATCTCTGCTGAATGCCACATTGAATAAGCAATGCATCACATCTTTCTGCATTCATCACAGATCTCTTAAATGTCTCCTGCAACCTAAGCTGTACTCTGTGAACCAAAGGGAAAAGTGAAGAATGTATGGAAAACATATGGCAAAGAGTGGAGGTGAAGAAGGAGAAACAGAAGGAGAAAAAGATGCATAAAGAGAAGAAGAAACAGAAGGAGAAGGCGAGGAGGAGGAGGTGGTGGCAGGGGCCAGGGGGTGGTGTTGGCTCGGGGTGGGGGTGGTGTTGGCTCCGGGTGGGGGTGGCGTGGACTAACTTGTTCCATGGAAAAACCTGCTCCCACTCAGCACAGTGGCCCTTCGCCCACATTGCCCACAAAATAGTTGGCTTCTTTATTTCGACTCGCTTTCTCTCTCTTTTAATTGTATCTCTGTCTCTTTCTGTCTGTCTGTCTGTCTGTCTGTCTGTCTGTCTCTCTCTTGCTTGCTCTCTTTCTGTCTCTCTCTCTCTCCGTTCTCTCCTATTGAAGACTTGCCCCTTCCTGCTTCATAAAACAGAAGCTCTTTATTTGCGTGTAAAGCTGAGTGTACATGTAAGCATACAGTAAGCTCCAAGCTTTTATTGTTTACTCTGCCAGGTCTCCAACAACTCATAGACTATGAACTTTACCTACACACACGCACACACGGCCGCATGCACGCACACGCACACTCACTCACACACACACACACACACACACACACACACACACACACAGTCTCTCACGCACACGCACACGCACACACGCACACACACACACACACACACACACACACACACACACACACACACACACACACACACACACACACACACAGAGAGAGAGAGAGCACATGTTCTTTTTTCCATGTGTGTGTGTGTTTGTCCTGGTGTGATCTCTGCGTTGAAAGCTGCTCCCGCCCTCTCTTGTCACTCTGGCCCTGGCCACGCCCACGGCCCACCACACCCACCGTCCCCACGGCAACGGCGTGCGTTGCCACACAGCAGCAGCAGTGATGACTCTGCCAGATAGTGTATGCAAACGGCTGCCATGGGAACGGTTATGGCCGCCGCCGGTTGCCATGGACACCAGGAAAAGTTGAACCACACAAGTAATCACATATTGTCTCTATCGGGTGGGGAAACCTCGTACAGTATGTCCAAAAAAACGTACTTTTCAGGAAGTAGGGAAAAAGTTTCAAGTTATTTAGTCACAGGCTCTTGTTAATAGGCCTACCTTTAATTGGTTCAATGTTTATAACAGCCCACAGAAAGACTTAACAACTCTGAATTTCACTTTAAAAGATTTTAAAAGTGTCAAAATAGCAGATCTACAAGCTCTTTTGTGCTTTTCTGTGAGCTATTTTTGATACTTTCGAGCGATACTCATATAAAGTAGTAGGGCATTAAATTATGGGGGAAAAGATACGTAATACATAAATACATAAAAAAGTAAAAATATGGAGATACAAGGTTTCTGCCCAACAGCAACAATATGTGGAGTCCTCGTAGCGGTGCAGTGGAATGTCATTTATAACCGTCTAGTGGAATAATAACAGGGCAAAGTCATAAACATACAGTAGTCATCGCTGTAGATCAGTGATTCTCAGCCTTTTCCATTTCAAGGACCCCCAGTTTTACACACATTTAATACAACTCTTCTGTATCTATTCTATACTAGTAAGACGCCTCAGGGCGACAAGCGAACTCGCCCTAAAGGGCGAGGTCGCACCATGTCTTGGCCGTCTGGCCACTGTGATGTATATCGGACCAGTTACCCATACTGTATATGGAGATCCATGTACTGTACATGGAGATATGCTTTTAGACCCCAAACATGCTTACTCGGTTATTCGTTAAGTGAAAATCCTATGATGTCTATCACATCTGACATTATACATACAATCCCTTTCATCCCCATACATGGAGATGCTTGTCTGAACCAGCCACACAGATATGGGCTCACTTCCTCCATATATGGGCATTCCCATATGAAGTCCTGTTATATATGGGCATCAGGGATCTAGAGTTGTTCCCATGACATCACAACCTACAATCCCTTTCATGCCCATACATGGAGATCCCTGTCTGAGCCAGCCACACCACTGTGATGTCACCTGTTTATGCCCATATATGGAGATGTGCTCTGAGTATCTGACATTACTGTGATGTCACCTGTGATGTCACAGTGATGAGTCAGGGGAACCACAGTGTCAGGCGTTATCCCTGCTCTGAGTATCTGATATTACTGTGATGTCACCTGTGATGTCACAGTGATGTGTCAGGGGAACCAGTGTCAGGCATTATCCCTGCTCTGAGTATCTGACATCACAGACCCGTAGAAGGGCTCCATTTGGACCTCTGGTGGTCCCTGAACCTGACATTGAGAACCAGTGATATACTTGGGAAGTTGGTACAAAATAATGTCTGTCTACTGAGACAGAACGCACCAACACCCATTATTCTCTTGACACTTTTCCGACACAGGAAGGTCTCCCTGATAGTCCAAACAGCAATTTGAACAATGCTAAAGCTAATAAACCTTGGCAGAGACTTTGAAAGGAAAAGGAAGTCCGTGAATATATTTATTTTCCCAATCTGTAGAGCCAACTTACACAGTCCTTTTTTTTTTGTTTTTGCCTCAGTAAAGTACAGAAAATGCCCGGCGTCAAAAAGTAAGCATTTCTGTTTCCAATCAAAAGCTAAGCACCACCAGGCTCCAAAAAGCTCCATTGTTTCAATGGCGTTTCAATCGTACCGGGGAAATAATGATGTTTTGCGACTTATCCATGGGATAACACTAACAACGTATTAAAGAATGCGTCAAATAGTAGCCTTCAAGACATATTAAATGAAATGTTCAAAAGCTGTTTTGTAGTCCTACATTTTCTGATGAGTTATACAGTAGTCATCGCTGTAGATCAGTGATTCTCAGCCTTTTCCATTTCAAGGAACCCCAGTTTTACACACATTTAATACAACTCTTCTGTATCTATTCTATACTAAGACGCCTCAGGGCGGCCTTGAGTCTCGTCTTCAAGTGGAATATGAAGAAATGTTTGGATGTAAAGTTACTGTACTTCTAGTTCTAATTACAGTTTCTTTTGACCTCTCACTCTCTCTCTCTCTCTCTCTCTCTCTCTCTGTGCATGTCTGCATCTCTCCCTCCTCTTTCTCCCTTTCTACTTTACCCTCTCCCCCCCTCTCTTTCTCTCTTCTGCTGCCCCACCCCCACTGCTTACAGTATGTGATGTAAATCCTATATCGTCACCATATGGTTTTGGGGAAGTATAAGCACCAACTCTTCCAAGCATAGTAAATGGAAACACGACCCTCCCCTCCCCCCAAGGACTTGACAAGAACAATACCCTCAGTGTGTTTCAAATGTTAGTGCTGCATGTACAGTACATGCACACTGTGCGTCCAGTAGGCTCTGTGATGGCTGGTGGGGAAAAAAGGGCAGGGAGAAAAAAAAGTTACTGGAAAACATTGGACTGCACCTCGGAAAGGAGAGTATTTTGGGGTTCAGTATAAAACTCACAGTAGATGATTCTATATTTAGGTGCTTAACTCAATGAGTGCTTTGTATCTGATAAAATCGCTGTACTTACAGCTTTGTCACAGTAAAATTACAACATGGGTGGAGATGTAGGCCTGTAGGTACCTACAGTATATGTGAATGTTTGTGACTGTGTGACATTGTGCGTGCGTGCGTGCGAGCGTGCATGCATGTGTGTGCGCTTACATGTGTGTGTGTACAGGTAAAGGTCACAGTCGATGATTTAGAGTACCTTCAGAGCAAACAATAAAAGTTAGGTACAAACTGTATTTCAGCTAGACACACAAAGAGCGAGCCTGTGTGTGCGTGCCTGCCTGCCTGCCTGACTGCTTGCCTGCGTGCCTGCCTGCGTGAATAGGTGTCTATGCATTTGAATTTCCACCTTACGGTCTTTGCATTGGTTCTGCAATGCAGTTACTTTTTTTTGTTTCCACACGGTTTTAGCCCCTACATAGGATGTAGTTGTCACCAGACCTATCAGTAGGCGGAGATCTCTAATCGTCTGGCTATGCGAGACTGTTCACACTATAATCTGATCTGTTTACAGCTGTGGTGTCTAAGCGAGACCAGGACACCAGCAGTTAAGGTGACTCATGGCTCTTCATAGGAAGACATCGTGACTTGTCACTCAAGGTCGCAGGTGTGAGATTGTCTGGGCGAGGTAAGGTGTGTCTCTCACTCACGCACGCACGCACGCACGCACGCACGCACGCTCAATGCAGACTTGGCTGATTGCCATTGCATGCGACCGACACACGCTCACATACCGGTATTAATTTATAAACTGGAATTTAACACACGCCATGTATACAGGCGTACACGTGTGTAAATATGTTGGCTCTGATTCAAGGTTCTTTGGGAAGATTCCACAAGGCTGCTGACATGTGCGCTGACATCTGGGTGGCGTGGAGGTGCCACCGTAGTGATCCGGGTCCAGCCCCCATTAGTGGTGCCTCTGGCTTGTCCTGACGCTCTAACGGAAATGCGTCGCAGTGATTCCCAAGCCAATTGAGCTCCGATGGCCGGACATTGGCTGAGTGTGGAGGGAGCGCTCGTTTTGTTTCACTGTCCTGCGTATGTGCAAGGAGCAAATATAATACATAATACATTCTGTCTCTTGAAAACAAGGCAAGCACACTGATATCGGCTGCTCGCCTGGTACTCGGGTGCACTATTGTCGGGCGTGGAGCCCAAGTTGGCAAACCAGGCTTGACGGAACAGGTTAATCGCGTGAACCAAAACGAGCGGTCCCTCTCAGCCTCTTGATCGATTGGACGAGATTCAGTACACAGTTGGTAATGGCTGAATTTGAGAGAAAATGGGGCAAAACAAGCTGTAGTTGCTACACAATAAAATCTTCATAAAAATAGACCTCTGAGAGTGTAAAAATGAAACCTGTACACTCTCAGAGTCACAAAGGGACGAATTGAGGATTTTACTGTGAATGGAACTGAATATTGGATTAAAACCATAATGATCATGACATGACTTTGAGTCACACTGCTATATGAGATTAAAAGTTGCCTCCTCTGATCTAAAGTATGTGTTTAAAAATAGTAATGGGGTAAAGTGTTTGCTCACTTACAGTATGTCATGTTTTCCACGGGAGACAAAAATGGTGACTTATGAATCATTTTAGATATAACCTTCTCCTAAAAAAATATATTTTGGAGGAATTGAGATGTGCATGTTACAATAGGGCACATTATGTTTGTTAATGCTCATTTAAATCACAAGTTCCTCTGCTATCCCATTTTGTTTCATGGTGGCTCCTGGTTCTGGCCGTTCACAAAGGAAACCAACATGCTGATCTTGTGCTCATGATATAAATAAATGTGTAATGCACTGGTTCTCAACGTGGTGTACGGGGACCCCCAGGCCAGGGGTCCGTGAAGGGGTTCCAGGGGGTCCCCCTCAGATGATTAGTTACCAGGTCTGTAATTCTGAGAGCGTATGAATGGAACCAAATGTACCCTTGGGGGTCTCTCAGAGATAGTACAAGTGGAACCTGCCAAATGGACACTTATGGTTCCATTTCACGCATAGAGTACAGCAGGGTTCCCCAATAGGCGGCCCGCGGGCCATTTGCGGCCAGCGGGGGGCTACTGTCTGGCCCACACCAACCCCAGTAATAGCAGCAACAACACTAGTATATCATCGTTGTCGGGTGGAAATCTCGTATCTCCAAATGTGTACGTTCTTTCGCAAATCATACAAGGCCATCGCACAAAAGTAGTGAAAACAGCAGATCTACAAGCACACAACTCTTGTAGATCGGCTGTTTTCACTAGTTTAAATAATTTTTAAAATGATAAATGCAAAACGAATGGTTTTGGACATACAAGATTTTCACCCGACAACGACGATATCTGAACTGTCGCAGTCGCTGGAGTAGCGGGAACGCCGCCGTCGCCCCCTGCAATGTTGTGGCCCTCGGCTTGGTACCCTAGACATAATTTGGCCCTTGGGGAAAACTAATTGGGGAACCCTGGAGTACAGTATATGCATATGGATCTCATTTGCACACAATCTTTGTCAAGTATATATAGGCCTACGCTTATAGCAGTTTGGGGTAATTCTCGCCTATTACGACATACCCAGGATAGGGATGCAAGGGTTCATGTGGTTAACACAGAGGATTTTAAAGTGTAAACTGGCAGCCCAGAGTGATCTCATGCACGTCAAGCATAGGGGTCGTTAAAATAACAAAAAAGCATGAGAATAATTGCTTATGTTAGAAAGGCAGGGATATCACACGTGTGAAAGATGGTGATATGATACACAGATATGTCTGTCAGTGGCCTATACAGCCACAGAGAAACCATTGGTATTGTTTGTGAGTTTAAGAGCCTGAGTCAGGCTGCTCGGCTGCTCAGTATTATCATGGTTTGATCTGAGTACAGCAGGGTTGCTCATATGCAGTTTACCAACAACTGTAGGCTCGGCTGGGTGTGTCTGGTGTCAGGTGTGGGGTTTGTTGTGGGTGGTTAGATGGGTGGTTGTGGTTGTGGTTGTGCTTCTCTTCTTTTAATTCTCTTCTCTAATCTGTATTTGTGTGCGCTATCCTGTTTTACTATAACTAAAAGGGAAGAAATCATTTTGTTTATTGAAACTACATTTTAAAAGCCCTGAAAACGAAATGAAAACTAAAATGAAAGTTTTGATTGTTTTTGTTTGTTTTATTTTATTTTCCACCACCTTACATTCTTACATCCTAAAATGTTCAGCTACACCAATTTCCTCATAATACCTGGATTAACTAAAGAATATTCCAATACTATATCTCCACGACATTATAATTTCCTATGGAGACATGCAATGCATAAAGTAGAAAGTACAGTATTTCCGCGTCCCGACTTGCTTGAGTCTGCGTGTGATTTGGGCGTGTTCCTGTGGTTATAAACACCCACCAGCCCATATGATATACAGCCTGATTGCAGTGTTTACACTGTGCCTACGCTAATGTGTGCCTGCTGAATGACTGCTCCGTCACATTAGAATGAGCTTCCTTTAAAGATAAACCCAAGGCCATTTAGTGTGGCCATGGGCGTCACACCAAATTCTGGGCCCTGGGTACAAGGATTCACTGTGGGGCCCCCCATGAATGTTAACTATTGAAAAATAGCAGATATACAAGCTCACAGCGCGGCACCAAGTGCCGCGCTGCGAGCTTGTAGATCTGCTATTTTTGAAAAATTGTGAAAATGTGTGCAAGAAACCTATGTTTCCATGTCAGTGGTGCTCAAACCTTTTCATGTGAAGGACCCCAAAATTATATGTATTTGGCCACGGACCCCCATCTCAAAATATTTAGTTCCAGGGACCCCCCAGAAGCAAAATTTGAGTTACAAATGTTCGCTTAAAAAATGCATAATATTCAAAGATTTGCACACATTTTCACGACTTTTCAAAAATAGCAGATCTACAAGCTCGCAGCGCGGCACTCAGTGCCGCGCTGTGAGCTTGTATATCTGCTATTTTTCAATAGCTAAAGTTACTAGGGCCCCTCCAACTTGGGCCCTAGTAACTCAGTCCCACTTTCCTACCCCTTGTGACGCCCCTGAGTGTGGCTGGTGTGGACAAGGGATGTCTTGCATAACGTCTTTAACTTTTTTACCAGCAGCAAATACAGCAGTGTGCGCATTTTTGTTATCAACAGTAATCTTTCACACTCCCTTAATTACTTCATTACTTCAAGTTCTTGAAATTGTTGAGATTGGTATGGTGAACTCTTAACTTGAGAGTGCACCAATGGACCCATATGGATCCGTCAAGGTCTATTTGGTAACTTTTGCATGGTTCTAAATTAGTTTTTTTCTTTTATTTTTTCTTCTTTTTTTTCTGATCGCGGCAAATTTCTCACAAAATGTTTGTGAGAAACAATCTTTAAGGGTTGACATCAGTGTTCGGGAATTGGAGGTGCATAGCACCCTCATGCAGGAGCTCCAAACTCAGGAACTCTAACATCAGACGCAGGAAATGAGGATCACCATTAACAAAGACTTTACTTGACGAATAACAACACAACCAATACTTTGAAAACATTGAAACTCTGTCTCTGACCAATGGAACCTGACACTACATACTCAGATCCAACACTGAACACACACTTAGCCGGTTTTCCACAGGCCCAACTACACACCACTCCACACCACACCGCCCACTTCTGTCAGGTTTTCCACTACAAGGAACTGGGTAGAGTGGTGTGAAAGTGGTACTTAACGGGGTACTTAAACAGCTCCACTCTCGAGTGGACCCGGCCTGGGCTAAGTGAGGCCAAATCAGTGACGTATACACGCTGCTGATACTGATTGGTCAGAGACAGAGTCTCACGGCTGAGCTGTGTCTTTCAACACAACAACTTGAGACAGATTTTAGTATGCAGTCACGGCTGCAAATCAAATATAAAAGCAAAGCCTATTTGTTTTATATATCTGTTTATAAAGAGGACGATTAGGCAGATTTGTGTTCCCCAGCCCTGCAGTTGAGATACCACGAAGCACCAAGAACATTAATCAACACAAACAGTGGACATAGGCTATATCGTCGCGAGTCGCAATTATCAACGGCAAATGCGTCGGCAATCCGTTATTTTATATAGATCTCAGTGAGATGTCTCCTGTTTGTATTTGTAACTGCATGTGTTGAACGAATCTACAGTAGCCTACATGACATGTACTGTCCTGTTGCTGCACTAGCATAGCCTCTACATTAGCTTACTTCTTTTGGGGAGTTTGGCCAATAAAGTTATAATTTGACCATGAACATCCCAACGTTAGTTGTCGCTATAGTTGTTAAGACTTGATGAAGACCTGTGTGAGTGTGTGGCATCTAAAACATTGTCCACCACCACATCTCCGTGTTGAATGGGGAAAAGAATCTACAGTAGCCTACATGTACTGTACTGTAGCTTAGCATGTATGCTAGCGCAACTAGCCTCTACTCTTCTTTGTGTGGTTTGGCCAATAAAGTTATTATTTGACTATGTTCACCCCGACGTTAGTCGTCGCTATAGTTGTAAAGACTCGATGAAGACCTGTGTGAGTGTGTGGCATCTAAAACATTGTCCACCACATCTCTAAAAATAATTAGCGCAAGTTAGCATCTCCGTTGTGTTTACAGACTGAGAACGAGTATCCGTATGTTGAAAGGGGCGTCGATATATTTCGGGAGCGGAGGGGAGGAGGGGGAGAGGGGAGGAGGAGAGGAGGGGGGGGTACTGTAGTGGAAAACCTACATAAAAAATGCGGTGCGGTGCGGTGTCGTGCCGTGTCGTGTAGTGTCGGGCTAAAAAGTGGTATGGAAAACCGGCTTTAGTCTCTGGAGCTCATCACCCACCCAGGCCCAGCTGGTCCCCACAGGTGACGGCACCCAGGGCAATCAGCCTCTTGGGACAAGGGAGAGGAGGTTAGCCAAGCGGAAATTGGAGCAGGGCAAAGTCACAACAGGGCAAAACAAGGCATTATTAACAGTGAAGGAGGAGGACACGCGGCAGGGACAGCGGCCATGATCAGCTTGACCGCCCGTTGACTGGTCGGCTGCCGTATCATCCGCAGGGAAGATAATATGGCACCTGAACAATCAATCCTTTCTATTCACTCTATTAGTCCTTTTATCACCCTCTTAGTTAGTGAGGGTAAATAGGCTAGGAATCTGTGTATATACAGGGTGTGTCACCGTGTGTGTGCGCGCATGCGCGTGCAAGTGCGTGCACGACGGACAGATGGACGGATTTAGTTTATAGTAAACTATTTTACAGTGCCAAAGGGATTACATCCAATGCTGGTGTATATTTCTGTTTTGTACAACTCATAATTATAGTCTTCCAAGGAAGTGAGCAGTCGGTGCTTGTACTGGATACTGTATGTACTGTGGTAAATCTTTGAAGTCTGATATGATTTATGTGCAGAGAGTAGTTCTGGCATTCCTCCAGGTGCAGGTCTGGCACCACAGGAGAACATCCATCAACAAGTCATGTAATAGTTATTGCATTAGGCCACGTAACACAGAAGGGTAACAAAACAATACGCTAAAGCAACTTCTGCAAACACCATGCCCAACTCGCACAAAGGGGGGCGGAGAGCACAGACTGTAATTTAACAAATACACCGTGGTGGGAGAAGAGCTCCCTTTTGCACACGGCAGTTCTCCATTCCGAAACATCCCAATTCCGAAACCAAGTTAGCATTCACCAGCGTCGGCAGGTTAGCATTTCACCAGGTTAGCATTCACCAGCATTAGTTTTACTGAGGTTAGGTTTATGGTTAGGTAAGGTTTAGGTGGTCGGAAAAGCGATGTTTCGGAGTGCCGATTGCACAAGGCATTGGCCATTAGCATGCAGCCCAGTGAGCCCACAAGGCCTGTTTTTCACTTTCCCAAAGGGTAAGCTGTTTATTGGGGTTCAGGCTATCTGTTGTCATGGTTACAGCCCTGCAGGCTTTGGGATCTCTAGACGCTGGCTACACTTGACTAACACACACACACGCACACACGCACGCACACACGCACGCACGCACACACAAACATAGCAGAACAGGCACGCACTAAACTTAGAACTTTCTAAGTTTGTAGTGTAGTGTAAGGCCCATGTCCACACGTAGCATTTCATGAGCTTGAGGGCTCTTTGGATCATCTTCATCATCATCTTCCTAGCACTAGCACACAGAAACAGTATACCAATGATTTCATGTTAAGTCTGCCCATACTGTAGTTTGGCTGCGCACATATACCGGGTATGGACTAACATTATTGGATTGTAATGAATGAATGAATGAATGAATGAATGAATGAATGAATGAATGAAATTTTTATTTCCGTGTCATGCCATAATTTGGCCCATCCCATATGGGATTATATGACACATTAGACATCAAAGTGACTTTACATCGGTAGTCCTTCCGGCGTTTACACTACGCCCTTATAGTATACATTAACAAATTCATAAACATGAGAATACATCAGAAACAAAATTATCTTAAATAAAACAGTACTATTCTACATGTATATGGCCCTCCTTCTCATTGTAATTAATAATGCATTAATGACTTCATCACTTTAATGTTATAGCTGGTAATGGTGGGGCTGATTTTAATTAATCTATGTGCTGCTGGATAGCTTAACATACAATAACTTAATAATACAGTACATAATCATTAACCAGTTAATGTAAGTTTGTTATTAATAATCTAAATCTAAACTGAGTAACTAAAGCTAACATAATATAATTATAGTGGAGTCACATAAAATACCAAACATACAATATTTGTCTCTGAGATGTAGTGAAGGAAAAGTTTAAACTATAACAAAATGGAAATGCTGAAGTAAAGTAAAGGTACCTCGAAATCATACTCAAGTACAGTAATTGAGTAAATACATACGGGTACAGTAGCACATGGGCTATTGAGGTAAAAAGGGAAGATAAAGAGTTGTATTTTTGAGCTTCTGCTGACCTAAAGGGTATAAGAGCGCTATGAGAGAGAGATACCTAAAGCTGAAGCTCAAGCGTTGAGCCCTGTCTTCACTTTACTCATAAAACACATGAAATCTCCATAAAGCTGCTTTTATGAAGCTGCTGGTGAAGAATTCAGCTTACAGTAGATGTCTTCATGATCGTTTTTAACTCATACAGTGCCCCGGGCCACAAGGTGCCGCTAGAGTGCCAGAAATATCTGTATAGGCCTTCGCTCTAGCTTCCGTAGAAGAAGACAGTACTGCCTTGTGTTTTCACTGCAGCCACTGCTATGGGGGACGAGAGGAGGAAGTTAGCTAACACTTAGCCATTCGCTGTTTTATTTTTTAGAAGCCCGATCTAAAGCTATTTCAGTCGCAAAAAAACGTTGTCCTTGGTCTGGGAACACAATTCAGAGAAAATGCTCTCTAAAGATGTGACTTATTATTGGATTCGGCGGCGCGATGCGGCGGCGTTGCCCGATTACGGGCCGTGGATGGCCGAGTCTCGGCCCGGGGCATGGATGGAAATTTAGACCGGGGCTTCGTTGAGGCCTCCGATTAATTAATTCATTTTATTAAATATCCCGGACTAGTCCGGGATAGGCACCCTGGAATACGTCGCGCCGCCGACAGTATAGATTGAGTTTTTTTTGGGGGGCTCTAAACTTTATTTTAAACCATTTTCAATGGAATAAATCGTCGGATCATCTAGCGTCTCTCGTTGGTAAGCGCTGGACGAGCCAGGACCACCCACGTTGGTCCAAGCAGCTCAGGGTAAGTAAAATAGCAAATAAAATATTGTATTGGATTATAAAGCCGAACTTGTTCGGGATAGGCACAAGAAGGGTTAAAATAGATTCAGAGTTGTCGCTTATATTTATGTATGGAACAAACTAACAAACCGTTTAACCAGTTAATCCCATATTTACTATACTTATACTGCAAGTAAACTTTTAGCCAATCTTTGCCAAATGTAACCAACAGCATAATGACATGCCCCAATAGGGATGCCAGGTTGAAAGTGGTTATCTTTGTATGAAACCAAATGGAACCCTTATGGGTCTATAACTCTGAGAGTGTACAAAATGGAACCAGGCACACACCAATGAATTTGGTGCTGATCAGTGGACTTTTGCTAGATTACCTGCTGAGAAACATAGACAGACACGACGGACACACAAAACCATTTGGGGTCATATGCGGACGATTGCTGTTGTTTACAAAAACATGGTGAGTGGTTATGGTGCAAAATAATATGTATTAAAATAATGATATATAAAAAAAATGATAATCTTTGATGTCAAGATAGCTGTATGCCAAGCATAGTGTGAGATCCCCCGACAAACGGAGATCTAAATTCCATTTAAATGCTTTAATGGAACTGTCACCATAACATTCTAATTCATAGGAACTTGAGTCACTGAGACCTGTGTGTGTGTGTGTGTGTGTGTGTGTGTGTGTGTGTGTATGTGTGTGTGTGTGTGTGTGTGTGTGTGTGTGTGTGTGTGTGTGTGTGTGTGTGTGTGTGTGTGTGTGTGTGTGTGTGTGTGTGTGCTTCTTGAGGATGACAGCATTGGCTTATCGGAAGTGTGTGACATTCATCTAGGATGTGGCAACGACCAAAATGAGTGGTGGCGCTGGTTGGGCCTGCAGTGCCTGCGGGCTTTGCACAGCCCATTTGCAGTATTCATGGGAATTGCGTTGAATACCACTTTGAATATCAAGACTGCACACACAAACATAGTCACACAATGCAAATGTACATCATGCATTATAGATGAATTATAGATATTTATGCACATGTACTGTACGCAAATGCACACATGATTAACATTAGAACCATGCACACAGTGCACCTTCAAGCACCTCCCATACTCTGACCGATATTATGAACAATGTACATATACTGAACACCTTATTCTGTCTTATTCTATTTCTGACTGTCACTAATGCTGCTATGCTTTAGTATTCTTAATGTCATTACATTGTTGCTGCTATAGTTGAGGAAACGAAAACCAAATCATTTTACTCGTATGTATTCACCTCTAGGTTTAAATGAGGAGTGTTGTACTATGAATAAACTACAATAGATTACTTTTGCTTCTTGCTCTATGATGGCTTCTGCCTGATGTTTGCATAGTATTGCATTTTGTCTATTGTTTTTAGCTTTTTAGTTTTGTGTAAATAGATCCCCAACTTCTTTTTTTGTATGTGTGTGTGTTTTTAGGTGTTTTTTCTGTCTCAGTTGACACTAGTACTACAACTCCCTTGAGTAGGCCTACTGATAAATCTTGAATATGAAAGTTTGCCACCCGGCGCTATATAATCTTTGTCATCTTGGCTCTTGTCACTACAAGGGAGATGTCACGATACAACAGCCAGATACCTGAACGGTGCGTTTGTAATGGAGCTGAGGTGTGTCGCTGTAGCACCTGGACAATAAAGATCCTCCACGGTGATAACCCATGCATTTCTGTAGCTGGTTGCACACAGGCTATATCGGATATCACATTTGATGTCCATATTATAATTCATTCCACTCCATCGATTTTCAACCTTCTTAAATTCAATGACCATCAGTTGGACATGCACCAGGCCACAGACCCTCATTTCCTAAATATATTCGTTTACTTTGGGCCCCAAATCTACAGTATACACTGTAAAGTCCTGAAGAGTTATTTTACATCCGAGACATTTTCCAAAATCTATTTGTATACTTACAGACCCCTACGAGTACATTTTCTTCTCAATCATTTAGCTTTTAACCCTCTCGAAGACCCCCGGGGGTCCCTGGAGCCCACATCGAGAATGTACCGAATTTTAGAAGTGTCCAGGTTGCTTGCATTCGAACCCAGGTCACCTGTATGGGAAACATAACATAAAGCCTATCACAAAAGAGGAATCCCCCTTAATTGGGAGAGATTAGGCTTCTGCTCATCTACTCTGTATGTACTGTATGTATGAAAACATGTGTGCTGCACATCTTGAGCACCGCTCATCAAACTCATCAAGCTCGCTCATACAATGGCGCTCTTAACACCTTCCAAAGTCAGCAGAATTAGGTGCGGCTGGCACAGCGAGAGAGGCACAATAAAACCCCAAAACACAATAGATCGGCCAAACAGCGAGCACTCACGAAAGGGAAACAAAGCTGCATGTGTGGTGACTCACTAACTCATGGCTAGCAGCTTTGGTGGGGGAAAAAGGAAAAAAAGAACTTGAACATCGACCAATCTAAACCTCAAATCTTTGGCGCTGCCAGTTTGACCGCTGATGACTCATAAAAGGCTGTTATACGTGGAGCGGATGGGGGCAGTGTGCCCACTCCCTGCTGCAGAAACGCAGACTGCCAGGCCAACAGTGCTGGCCAACGTGTGCCTCGTAAGGAAAAAAAAGGCACTAGAAGAAATCCAGAGCTGTGTTCGCAACAAAGACGAGGGTTGAGAGGAGAGGGACAGATGCCCGGCCACACACACACAAACGCACGCACAGACACAAACAGACAGTAAGAAGCACTCAGGATTTTAATGTGTACAAGTTACACATCTCTCTCTATGTTGTTCTCAGACGAGCCCTCCATCGACGTCTCCAGTCCAGTCATCTCGGATCTCCATACATCTGGCCAGCACATTTGTGCTTTTTGCATCAGCATCTTTCTTTAGTACATCCATGCACGTACAGTAGATAGGTGTGTGACGACCTCTCGTTCCAGCACAGTACAAGCTTTTTGGCCGTGAGTTCTTGGTGTCGGTGGGAGTGGCCTGCTAGTCTCATCCTCCTGACTGCTATCTTCGCTGATACCCTTGGTAGTGCCCTGTACAGACGCTTGTTGGTAATGTGCTCGTCACACAAATGCAAAAATCTACGCACAAAAATACCGTTCATGTATGGTGGCGGCCTGCACTATACAATTACACATGCACACAAGCACACACAAACATGTTCTTGGTGAAATGTTTTCCACCCTATCTTTGGCGTTCTCTCTATCTCTCTCCACACACAAAAAAAGGGAAAAAAACAACTCAGTGTTAATTTAAATCCAAATGGACCCCCTTACGGTCCATTTGATTCCATTTGTAAACTCTCTGAGTTAAATTACTGTACCACCCAGGCCTCCCACTGTGTGTGGCAGCAGGGAAGAGTGGTTCAAGCGTCTTGAAACAACCAAGGGCTCTTTGTCCGCGGGTTTGGTTTACTGTGGGACCGTGCTGAGCCGGGCCTGTGTTCACAGGTATGATGGAAGAGGATCGGAATGCAGTGAAAGCGGCAGAAGAAGGACGGGCAGAGAGGGGGTCAAGGTCACAGGCGTGGAAGGGAGGGAGGGGGTTAGAAGGGGGCGGGGTGATGGAGACAGAAAGACAGAGGGATTGCAGTTCGGAGGGGAACTGAGGCCGTGAGCCGGTTAAGTGAGGAGTTGATACTGTAGGTGATCGCTGGGAGGAGCCAGCGGGAGGTGGGGGCCAGGGAGGGACGGACAAGAGTGGGAGTATTTGGAAAAACGGGCATGGAAAATGCATTTGACTCAAAATACATTTGAGTCGTTGGGGGGAAATAAAAACTGGTCCTGTTTCACACGGATGTGTATTTTTTGAAAGTTTATGACTGGTTTTGGTTTGACACATGGGACGTCTTGTACATTGCATTAAAAGTCATGCGATTGTTCATTAGAGAAACAAATAACGTACATTTTTTGTGGGGGCAGGACTGCGTTTATGGGCCGTGGCAGCTGTGGGGAGAGCTGAGGGCTGGGGGCTCAAACAAAGACCGGTGAGAGAGAGAGAAAGAGAGAGAGAGAGAGAGAGAGAGAGAGAGAGAGTCAGAGAGAGAGAGAGAACAGAGTGAGAGTGACAGGGAGAGACTTTAAGTTTACAGATGTAAAAGATATTTTTTGTACAAGCTCCCAACGCTTTTTTGAGCGGTGGTCACAACGCTCCTATACGTGGCCGTGTGTGGGTCTGTCTGTCTGTTTGTCTGTCTCTTTCCGTGTCCGTAGCCTGCAGTAACCTTTTCTGACCACACATGTTAAGGGAGGGGCGCTGTTGTGCACACACACACACACACACACACACACACACACACACACACACACACACACACACACACACACACACACACACACACACACACACACACACACACACACACACACACACACAACCGCTCAGTCACACACACACACACACACACACACACCACCGCTCAGTTCACACGAGTGTGATTTTTAGAGAATAGAGAATAGAAGCAGAGGAAACAGTCAGCTAACAAGACAAGTCAAGAGGGTGTATGTTGCATGGTCAAATGGAAATAAATGAGGCAGAATATCACATGTATATAATACCACGTGTATGTAGAAACAAAACATTGAGCTGAGAGAGAGAGAGGCAGAGATGGAGAGAGAGGCATGCAAAGTAATAAAAACAGTGAAAGAGAGAATAGCTACTGTACATACAGGGGTGTCGCACCAAATTCTGGGCCCTGGGTACTTTAACTATTGAAATTTGAGAAAGTCTTTGAATATTTCAAATCCTTCTAAGATTTTTGGAAAAACCTATGTTTCTATGTCAGTGGTGCTCAAACCTTTTCATGTGAAGGACCCCCAAAATGATATGTATTTGGCCACGAACCCCCATCTCAAAATATTTAGTTCCAGGGACCCCCCAGAAGCAAAATTTGAGTTACAAAATAAATGTTTTCTTTGCACACGTTTTCACGACTTTTCAAAAATAGCAGAAATACAAGCTCGCAGCGCGGCACTCAGTGCCACATTGTGAGCTTGTCTATCTGCTATTTTTCAATTGCTAAAGCATAAAATAATTCCAGGCCCCTCCACCTTGGGCCCCGCCCTAGTAACTCAGTCCCACAAGCTTTTTGTTGCGTAGCTTGTTAGATGCTGTATTATTTGTAAACATGTCTCGTTTCTGCCTCGCTTCTGTGACGTAAATGCACCTGACTAGCACTAGCGTAGCGTGGAGCTTAAATGAACAGTACAGAATAAGTGAAGTGTATGTGTATTGTAAGGAACACAGAGGTTGAGGCAGGGATAAAAGTGGAGCGCCCGAACAAAGTCTGACTCAGGGAATCCAAACAGGGATTATGGGAGGATAAGCGGAGTGAAAGTGCAGAGATAAATCAGAGCGTCAGTGAGGGGGAGTGGGCAGGTTTTACAGCTTCTCCCGAAGAATGCGAGGTGTCCAATTCCTCACTTGTCCTCTATCCACGACCAATAATCTCCCTCTCCGAGGCTCGCTTTAAAGGCGGAATTCTACCTGAACAAACTTGCCCTGTGATCAGTTAACTGCTCAAGGTCAAGGCCTGCCACTAAGGAATGGAAAAAACACTCATCTTAAAATATGATATATTTAGAGGTATATTGAGAAATATTCCTTTCAATATGTGTATCTTTGTTGTCTGTGCTTTGGGTGTGCAGGCCTCTGAACTAACTTACTCAGGTGCACTGCAGTGATGTGGAATCATTTAACTGCTATTCGTACACTCTCAGAGCTACAAATGGACACATCATCAATGAAGATTTTACAGTGTGGAAAAACACTTGCCTTTGTGATAACATCCTAATGTAATCCCAACTATTTCTATAACATTTTTCAAACTGATGCACTGAAGAGACTTTTTACAGTTTTGCCCACCTGCCCACGACAGCTATATAAAAAACATGTTTTTTTTGTGTCATCATTACCCATGTGCAGAACTTGCAGCACTTTTCATTTATAAATCCATTTACTGTAGGCCTACATTAAGTTACATAAACCAGTGGTTCTCAAAGTGGGGTCCAGGTATCCCCAGGGTTCCTTGAGGACGTTCTAATTTAGCTGGGTTCCCAGTTAAATGAGTTAATATACATCAGTTTAACCATATATACACCAACCAGTAAGACGCCTAATGTGAAAGTCCTATGACGTCTAGGACGTCTGACATCATACATACAATCCCTTTTATGCCCATATATGGAGATCGCTGTCTGTAGATGTCATTTCGTATTTATATCCTTCTGATGAGTATGACATTACAGTGATGTAGAGGTGGTATACAATGTCATTGCTAATTTATATCCTTCTGATGAGTCTGACATCACACTAATGTCAGAGCATAACAGTCAACAATGGGATGTCAGAACATGTCAGAACAGGTCAGAGTTAGGACCCGGGCTTGATGACATCAGGGTTCTCCATATAAGGGCATAAAAGGGATTCTGTAGGGGCCATATATGGAGTTGAACAGGCTGTCTTGTCAGCTATAGACGTTGAGGCGTTACCTGGCCTCTGACGTTACCCTCTGACAGGATCTGCCGATTTTCATTGTATAACTGCGACCTACGGTCGCAATAAGTTATTTGAAAATAGACGATTTACATGTGCTATTGTCAAAAGAAATAAAATGTTCTTTATATGGGGGTCTCTGGCTCAAAATATGTTCTGATTGGGATCCATAGCCCAACAAAAACACCAGTACTGATGTGTGAACAGGCTACTGTATATACTACAGCTATATTTCTCTCTCCGTTATCTCACTCTGTACAACTGGTTAGAAGACCTTCTCCTGCTCTGTGACCTGTGACCCCTCAACCTGGATGGAACATGTCACAGCTGGAAGTGAAGCTGTCCAGCTTCATTCCCCTTCAACATTTTAAACTTCTTTTGCAACAGCAGGAGGAGGTTTGCACTTTAAAGGTATGGTTTGCACTTTACACATCTGTTTTTTATCTTGTGTGTGCCTTGAATGATGTGTCTGTCTGTAACTTTGTGTGGCTTGCTACTGCTGTCTAGGGCTGTCACAATTATAATCGTCTAATCGCAATTATTTGACATAATCGCAATTATTTTGTCATAATCGTCTTAATCGTTTACATGTTGAACATTTTTCATATTCTATATTATCTATATTCAAAAATAGTGGAAGCAGATCTACAAGCCCACAACACGTCGCGATGCGACTCGTGAACTTGTAGATCGGCTATTTCCACTATCAATGTTCTTTTTCAAGTATAATGTTGTCAAATATGTCAGTCATTTCTGTGTGTCGTATTCTGCTATGTGCAACGTCAAAGCCTACAAGCCAAACAGTATTGTAATTATTTGAGTGACAATAATAATCGTCATGTAAAATGTCATAATCGTGACAGCCCTACTGCTGTCTCTCTTGAGAATGAGAGCTCAGGTCTCACGTGGCTACTGTAAGTGAACCAATACATCAGTGTTGGTTTATGTACCGGTACAAACACACACTCAGGGTTGAACATATGATATCCTGGTGGAGATAAAAAATTATATACTTCACAGAAATCTTCTATTATGTTCTTATCAAATCCATTGTGTATGAAGTGTTTCATGTGTGGCGTGAGGAGTTAGATAACAGTGATGTCCCACCCAGTTCAACGATCTGCTGCACATTTGGAGTGAATTATGACTGGCCAGCCCTACTGTGTGCGTCTGCGTGTGTGTGTGTGTGTGTGTGTGTGTGTGTGTGTGTGTGTGTGTGTGTGTGTGTGTGTGTGTGTGTGTGTGTGTGTGTGTGTGTGTGTGTGTGCATGGAGAAGGGGCTCCAGCAGGGCAGTATTGTTACCTAACATATTTCTTATCAGGAGGAACATCTTTGAAGTGCGAACATAAACCATATTTATGCAGACACACAAATGCACACGTCGCACGCACGAACACACACACAATGCAGACACACAGCATTTGGCAAGATTCTCAACATTCATTTCATTTTTGTACTTTAGACACCACCTCGTCCATATGTGTATGCATGTGTGCACTCGCACTCGTGCATGTGTAGAACAATATGGGTGTGTCATATCTGTTTAAAATTCCAGAGCGTAAAAGTGTTACCAAAGGGAACAATTAAGAGGTCAAGAGTCACACACACAAACGCACGCACGCACGCACGCACGCGCACACACACACACACACACACACACACACACACACACACACACACACACACACAGGAACTGAGAGTTGACTGACATTTAGATAATAACCAACAACAGATTAGACTCAGCCCAGAGTCAACTTTGAATCAGTGTGTGTGTGTGTGTGTGTGTGTGCACATTTGAAGGGTTTCAAATATATAATCGTCCAGGTCAAAGAGTTCAGTCTTCTATTGGAAACAGGTTAGTAGAACTTACCCACCCACCCACACCCATTTCCACGAAAACATGCACGCACGCACACACACACACACACACACACACACACACACACACACACACACACACACACACACACACACACACACACACACACACACACACACACACACACACACACACACACACACACACACACACACACACACACACATCTGTGCATATTTTAGTCGTTCAATGTACATACACAGCGACTCTCTCTCTCTCTCTCTCTCTCTCTCTCTCTCTCTCTCTCTCTCTCTCTCTCTCTCTCTCTCTCTGTGTGGTTGTGATGGTGACTTCAGTGTTGTGGGTCTTGAAGGTGTGAGTGTGGTCACAAGCAGTCTCTGTCTGAATGTAAAGTGATTGGTGCCACTGTTTGGTCCTTGTGTAACAAAATTACATAATCTGGCGTAGAATGAATTGCTGTTTTGTGTTCATATTTGTGGAGGAGTGTAAACACTTATGTCATGGATCCTGTACTCACACCGTGTCGTAAAGAGCTTGATAAATGACACCCTATAAATGCTGCAACTCGCAAGAACAAAAGTGGACTGTGTTCCAAGCGGGGAAATCTCGCAATTTCTATGTTTCATTATTTCGACCAAGGGTTAGGGTTAGGTTAGGTTTAGAAATAGCTCTACTGAGGTTAGGGTTAGGGTTTGGGTTAGGTTTAGGCATAGTTTTACTGAGTTTAGGGTTAGGGTTTGGGTTAGGTTTAGGCATAGTGGTTAACATTCACCAGGTTGCATTCACCAGCGTCGGCAGAATAAATGTTATGTCGCAATATCGACACGCTCCCGTTCCAAGCAATCTGAAGTGTATAGGATGTCAGGAATGAGTGATTGGTGCGTGTGCGTGCGTGCATGTGTCGCGTGCTGGCGTGCACATGTGTGCATTCCGTACAATGTTGTGTGTGCATGCTTATGTGTGATTGCGGGTGCATGAGCCAGTTTGTGGTGTGTGCAAGTACACTGGACCTCCAGTTTGTGGTGTGTGCAAGTGCACTGGACCTGTCTGCATGCACATTAGGATCTATGCAACAGTTCACGCTGAACACCTTCTGCAGCTTTTATCCCTCCCCTGACAGCTTGAATTATTGATGCGGCCTCTCCACCTGGTTCATGTGTTTACCCACCACACCCTGCTGTGCTGAAAGCTGCCTTCACCGGCCTGCATGTCAAACGTCATCAACATCTCCATGACGTGGCCTTCAAACGACAAACACACATAAAACACGCTTCATGGCCTATACGCGGGATTCGAAAGCTGATCTCCCGTGCGGTTCACCGCTCATGCAAGAGGGACTTAATGGGGCTTAATGGTCAGGGGAGTTGTGCTGAGGGACAGCGAGATCCAAAACCGACGCCGGTACCTGCCGCTGTTGCGTCACGCTGGATTTGCTTCAGGTAGCCTAGCCAACTTTGAAGTAGGTCAGTCGGACGGTTCTTGAGATATGAACTATACAGACACACAGACAAGCACACATGCAGAGAATTTGCAGATTTATAGTAAAATAACAGATTATTTCGGCCAATCTGCATTGTAGGAAATAATGTTTTAATAAATAATTTCCAGATTGCAGCTTTAATTTAACTCTGACAGTGCACAAATGTAGCCTTATAAGGGTCCCATTCGTGCATACTCTGGGTTACAAATGGATTAAAGTACACTGCGGATGTTACTGTGTATGTTCCCATCCCAGGAGTGCTATAAATACAGGAACCTGAATGGTGCCAGAGTGGCTCAGGGGTCATCTTAGAGATGAGGTCAGAAGTGTACTCGTATTTTCATGTCCATTGTTTGAACGCCTGCCTCCGGGCCCAGACGTACCCAGGCTGGCCAGATCGCTGTCATCGTCCTGGCTCTCTTGCCATCCACCCCAATAAAGGAAACAGTACAAAGGCCAGTGTTTAGCAAAACCTCCCATTGCCCATTTTCTGTCGCCGCCCAGCCATCCCCCATGTCTTTTTAATGTTTTAATTTGTTTACTTGTAGCTCATAAGACAAAGCAAAGAAATTGTTGACATAATCTGTAAAATCATGTTTGCTGCATTCTATCCAATCATGATGAGAGCAGCCCTTCCAAGTTGACGAGGTTGAGAAATTAACATTGCAATGTTGATTTCACAATGGCTACTGGCTCTTTGCCTATTAGACTGGTAGAATTAAAGGATTATGTCTCGAGTTTACTGTACAAGAAGTGTTCACCAAGAACAAGTATAGAAAAAAGCTTAAAAATGACAAAAAAAATCCTAACATAGACAGTCTTGATTACTAAGACCAACCCGACTGATAAATGAGTTATTGGACAATGAGGGGACAGCCCAGTAGGAAATTGAGTGAGTGTGTGTGTGTGTGTGTGTGTGTGTGTGTGTGTGTGTGTGTGTGTGTGTGTGTGTGTGTGTGTGTGTGTGTGTGTGTGTGTGTGTGTGTGTGTGTGTGCATGCGTGCGTGGATGCATACATTACAGTTTAAAAATAACACTAACACCGTATTAACACTTAAATCACACTGTAATTAACCAAACAATGGGTCATGACACCGACAGCATGCCGAACTGTTACATCACTTACAGTAAGGTTACATCACTTACAGTAAATAATGTTGAGAGGTGAAGTCCTGCTTTGGTTGGAGGATGAAGGGGCGTGGCCACAGAGAGCAGGTGCACATATACAGTAGACATGAGAGGGGGCTCGAGCCCCTGCCCTTTTATCTGTCTGTAAAAAAGTGCCCTCTCCAGACCATGAATGCAGTTTTTACTATGGTGAAAAGAAATGCAAATGCCCTCTTTCCATGCCATACCTGAAGGCAGTATTCAAGAGAATTGCCTTGTCCAAACTCTCCTGAACTTGAACCCATCATCTTATGTTGAAAGAATTGCCCTCACTGTGTAGAAATCCATGCCTTTTCACCAGTATTGACTTTTTTATGCTTAGGGCCCTATTATGATCCAGGTCTTATGCCTTATGCCTTAACCTCTTTACCTTTTTTTTCACTATTTTGAAAAACATTTTTAAATACTTCATGCTGATCTACATCTGCACGTTGTGAACTTGCAGATCAGCTATTTGAAGTTTTTAAAAAACTAAAACAAACTAGTAAAAAAAGGCAAAGAAGTTAAGGCATAAGGCATAAGACCTGGATCATAATAGGGCCCTTAGTGTGGTATAAAGTACAGAAAATAGCCGACCTCCAAGCTCACAACGCGTCGCAGCGCGACGCGTTGTGAGCTTGGAGGTCTGCTATTTTCAAAATGTTCACCAAAAGGCCCTTTTAGAAATTCCAGCCCCTGCCTCCCTAAAATTCTCTGCACGTCCCTGACAGAGAGCTCCGCCCAGGGAGGGAGGAGACACAGGGTGCAGGTGGGGAGATAGACAGGACCTCTGGCTGGCTCCCAGCCCCAGGGAGAACATACCAGAATACCAGACAGTATGCAGGGCATTATGGGAAAGAAAGCAAGAACAAAAAGAAAGATGCCGCCCGGTAGGTGTACTGAGGGGGAAGCACAGGGAAAGAATGTAATGAAAGGAGGATGAAGGGGGCTTAAAGGAGCCTTGAAATGTGACAAGGAGAGAAAGTTGTGGAGGACGATCTTTTTCAAAGTCAAAGTAGAAATAACTAGGTGTAAAAATACTCAGTTACAAGTAAAAGTATTACAAAAATGGCTTAAACACATTTGATTAATGTGTAATTTGTTTAGAAAAAGCTGGATATTTTCACAATTTAGCATCAAATTATACTGAAATTTCCAAAAGTAAAGTGCTCATAATGGCCCATTTCAGAACATAAATATGACTTCACTGTATTATAATTATTGATTAATTAACTGCAGAAGAGACTGCCACTCCAAACACCGCCACAGTTACTGCTGCGAGAAAAACTGATGACCCTACAGTTGCAACTTGCAATCCATCGTCAGCACTGAGAGACACTATTGCTGAGAGACTATTATATGATATAAAATAAATCCTAATTCCATCCATCCATCCATCCATCCATCCATCCATCCATCTTCAACCGCTTATCCGGAATCGGGTTGCGGGGGTAACAGCTCCAACTGAGACTTCCAGATTTCCTTATCCCGAGTAACTTCCTCCACTCCCTCAGGGAGTATACCGAGGCGTTCCCAAGCCAGTTTGGAGATATAATCCTTCCATCTGGTCTTTGGTCTGCCACAGGGTCTCCTCCCAGTGGGACGTGCATCGATGTGTTGAATATATTTCATGTTGTTAATCTCAATATGCAGTAAGTATCAAAAGCAGTAAATGAATATAGTGTAATAAAGTACATTTTACAAAGTGGTGTGGAGTAACAGTAGCCGAAAATGGGAATACTCGAGTAAAGCACTTCAAAACTAATTGTACTTCATTACTTTCCAGCAGTGAGAGAAAGGCATAGAACGTGCAGACTGAAGTGAGAGGTAAGAAGGGAGGGGGAGAGGTGACGGGGGGCAGAGGGGCAGACAGCAGGGAGGTCTGTTATTTCCTGTCCGGTCGACGTGCTTTTGTTCTGATAAACAGGCTGGTCCGCTGGAACCGTTTTTTAGGAGGTGCGGTGGAATGCTATAGCGTTTATTCTCCCTCCAACTCCCAGTGTGTTTTGGAAAGCAAAACACAATACCTTTCGTAATGTTGTTGGCCCCCGGCCCCGGCACATTGATAAGAGCGCTGATTGCGGGAATACATCCATGCAGTGCACCCCTCACCAGGCACGTGCACACGTAGACCTCAAAGGGGGCTTGAGCCCCTGCCCTTTTATCCGTCTGTAAAAAGTGCCCTCTCCAGACCATGCATGCAGTTTTTACTCTGGTGAAAGAATTGCAAATGCCCTCTTTCCATGCCATACCTGAAGGCAGAAGTCAAGAGAATGTCCTTGTCCAAACTTGAATGCAGCTTCTCATGTTGAAAAAATTATTGAAAATAGCCGACCTCCAAGCTCACAACGTGTCGACGTGTTGTGAGCTTGGAGGTCTGCTATTTTCAATGTTTTCACCAAAAGGCCCTTTTAGAAATGTCAGCCCCTGCCTCTCTAACATTCTCTGCACGTCCCTGCCCCTCATACATTCATGCACATGCGCACGCACGCAAGCATGCACACACACACACACACACACACACACACACACACACACACACACACACACACACACACACACACACACACACACACACACACACACACACACACACACACACACACACACACACACACACACACACACACACACACACAGATAAGACAGCATACTGTTCACTATAAAATCTGTAGTGTAAATCTATCCATTTGTACAGTAACTAATAGTGTACATAGTGTACATTTGTCCACTGTCATAGTTAAATGAAATGAATACTCAGAGAGGCTGGATAGGACATGTAATAATAAGGACAGGAAACAGGGACAGCCAAGAGAAACAAACTCAAAGGTATTTTTATGACTAGGCGGAGACACAGGATTGGAGGACTCACCTGACACCTTTACCTGCGTGGCCCGAACACCAGCGTTCTACTGCCCCCTTCTGTTTGGGCCTACAGGTGTCAGTCATGCACAGGAAGGCAATGGCCGACTCCAAACTGAAGGATTTCCAGTATGATTACACAAGAGAGGAAGGGGTTTATGAACTGGAGAACACAGTGTTTGGAGTGATATCTGTTGTTGTAGGTGTGGCGAGGGAGGATGAGGGGCAGACGTAAGCGTGGGTGGGTGGTGTTTCCTGCTAGTGCCAATGAGTCCACTGAGTGACCATGAGAGAGAGTAGGGGGGGGGGGGGGGGGGGGGGCAGAAAGAGTGAGAGTGAGAGAGAGAGAGAGAGAGAGAGAGAGAGAGCAGCCAGTCTACGTGTGTGCTGTGACGTCTCATGCATGCATTTCTGTTTGCATGCAAATAGCAGTGGTGTAAAGTAACTAAGTACATTTACAACTTTGAGGTACCTGTACTTTCCAGTACTTTCCAGTACTTTCCAATTAGTATTTCCAATTTCCAATACTTTTACTTCTACTCCACTACATCTCGGATCCAAATGTTGTACTTTTACTCCACTACATTTATTTGAAAACTTTAGCTACAAGTTACTTTGCAGAAATAAATTATAATATTAAAAAAACATACATTAACAACTTTAGCCTTATTTTATCCCTTGGCTAAAATTGCCGATCTACAAGCTCACAACGTGTCACGATGCGACACGTTGTGAGTTTGTAGATCTGCTATTTTCAAACATTTTGTACTTTTACTTTTGGTACTTTAAGTACATTTTGATGCCAATACTTTCATACTTTTACTCAAGTACATTTTGAATTCCAGACTTTTACTTGTAAGGGTGCCCTCACACCAAAATACCTAGAGTGGAATCCGCCAATTCATTTCCATGAGAATGGAGCGTTTTTTTGGATTTCTGCAAAAAACGCTACATTCTCATTGAAATGCATTGGCGGATTCCACTCTAGGTATTTTGTTGTGAGGGCACCCTAACGGAGTATTTCTACATTGCAGTATTGATACTTTTACTTTAGTAAAACATGTGAGTACTTTTTCCACCAAAAAGTTCTCACATTTTTTACTAGACACTCTTACTTACATTATTCTACAAGAAATACTGTGTAGTGCGTTGAAAGGAAATCTACAAAGGGGAAATCAATGTGTGAAATGTTAAATAGGTTTTTTTAACCCTTGTATGTAAGAAGCAATTTGCTTCTTTTTGGCTCTGTAGAAGGTGAGTCGTCGATATGAGGATGTGTGTTTGTTAGTTATTCTGACCGGGAATAATTTCGCAAACCGATCAGAGTCAAATCTCTGGTGCACGCTGCCAGTATATAGACCACTAGACCAAGGAAGTACCTCCATGCATTTTGTAACACGTTTTTTTAAATATTTAACTTTGATCATTTTATAATGGAAGTGAATGGCAGTGGGATTGGGGTGGAAGGAATATTGCCCAGATATGGAGTCATACATCTATATGAAATATAATATCTCAGAACAGTGCTGTTCTGAGAGTTGATCCGTGTGACGTCACACGGATTCCAGTTTTTTTTTTTTTTTTTTTTTTCAAAAAATTTTTTTTTCAAAATGTTTTTTTTCAAAAAACTTTTTTTTTTTCAAAAAACTTTTTTTCAAAAACTTTTTTTCAAAAAACTTTTTTTTTCAAAAACTTTTTCAAAAAACTTTTTTCAAAAAACTTTTTTTTTCAAAAAACTTTTTTTTCTCAAAAAACTTTTTTTTCTCAAACATTTTTTTTCAAAACTTTTTTTTTTTGTTTTACTTTTTTTTTTTTTTACTCTAGACTTTTGCGGCAAACTTCTAGTTTTTATACATTATACATAAATACAATGCAGGTGGGGTTGATTGTCTAATGTAGATTAACTTTCTGTAATGTCTGGTCTAGCAACGGTCGCCCTGTGTCATTTGACAGTAGGCCTATAACATACAACATAGGCCTACAGTAGGCTATAATCAGAGCTGCAACATTATCCTATTTTTGTATTGGCCCAATATTAACATTATTTGTTGTCAACGTGGGGTCCGGGGAGGAGTGAAGAGGAGGGGAGGGGGGAGGGGTGGAAAAACCCCACTAGATGCGCCCCTGAGCAAACAGAGGCCGTTTTGGTATTGCAGCTGGAGAGCCTCATTATAGTAGAGCTAGAACAAACAAAAGGAATGGTCAGAGTGTTTGTTGAGGGTTAAAACCTGTCTAAGACTCAATTTTGAGCATATATTTATACAAAAAATATAGTTTTAAAAGCATGGTGTAGTGACAATTTAAGGACTTTTTACTACCTCTAAACGGACAAATTAAACATTGGCCAAATTGTCAAATATTAGAAGCAGAAATTGAACCGTGTGATACAAATGTAATGCCTTAACTCTTAGTGCTCGTAGGGTGGTGGTGGGGGGGTCCCCTGTTAAAATATGGATGTGGGTGACCCCAGTTAAAATATGATTATTTTGGGGGTTGCGGCCTGAAAAGGTTGAGAACCACTGTCATAGATGACTGAGGTCATAGACTGGCATTCTGGCAACCTTTTTTAAATATATGATGATCCTTGACAGTGACCCTCCAGTTTTTTACACTCCCAGAGTTAAAACACAAACACACATGACTGCACGTATCTACAAAACAACTGGCTGTTTTGAGCGATCAACAGCAGCCAAACAAGCGATCCAGGAAGTCAGGGGGTTGTTCAACTCTATTCTGGTCAGTGAGTCAAGCGGTCCCGTTTCCATGGAAACCGGGGCGTCCTCGCCCGCCGTCTCAAGAGAGTTTGGCGCACGCAGGCATCCATGACTAAGTAGGTACATCCATTCATTCAATCATTCTCACACACACAGCTGCTTCTCTCTTTCACTCTCCTCTCAGTACAGTAGTTGCTACACAGTTAGAAACTGAAAGTGCTTAATTCCCATCTCAAACAATGGACAGATTTCCAGTAACATGCACCTCCTGCTTCTGCAGTTATAAAGCATCAAAGGAAAGTAATGGGATTAGTGGAAAGTGGAAACAGGAGATTTTCCAAGCAATCATGAATGCACATTTTTCTCACTCCAGTAGACATTCAACCCATTACCAAACTGATGTGTTTTTCACAACCAGTAGACTGTGATACCTGTTGCCAGGGCAATGGTCTGTGTAATGTTGTTGTTTTGTTTTTCTCCAGCAAAGTCAAAGCAAATACAATTCTGTGGCAATGAACATGACATCAACTATCAAAAAATTCCAGGACTGTCCGTCTGTCATCTCCAAATATGGAGATCATAGCAAATCTTTGAATATATAGACCTACATTTTTTAAGTGAACATCTGTAACTCAAATTTTGCTTCTGGGTGGTCCTTGGAACTAAATATTTTGAAATGGGGGTCCGTGGCCAACACATATCATTTTGGGGGTCCTTCACATGAAAGAGTTTGAGCACCACTGACATAGAAACATGTCAGTCACGATTTTTCAAAAATAGCAGATCTACAAACTTGCAGCGTGGCACCAAGTGCCGCGCTGTGAGCTTGTATATCTGCTATTTTTCAGTAGTTAAAGCACAAAATAATGTGTAATAATGTGTTCCCAGTCTAAATGGGTTAAACCCCCTCCCCCTATGAAGAACATTCATGGGGGCCCCGCAGTGAATCCTTGCACCCAGGGCCCAGAATTTGGTGCGACACCCCTGATTATAATGCAGCCTCCAGCCAGGCACTCAGACAACAAGTACTGCACTACTTGAAAATCAAACCAGTCTGTTCATCACAGAACAACTCCTCAAGGCCTGCCAGTCGACCGTTGGCCCGCCGGTGGTGAATTCCATGTCTGTTGAACTGTACTTTAGTACCAGGGGGGGTTGATCTATCTGACTGAACAGGCCGGCTCTTATCAACACTCTGGTTGTGTTTTATGTACATACAGCACATTCCTCTCAGAGAACAGGATCTGAATCCTGCTGGAGATGCAAAGAGGAGAGAGAGAGAGAGAGAGAGAGAGAGAGAGAGAGAGAGAGAGAGAGAGAGAGAGAGAGGCAGAAAAGAAAGCAGATGGTCTGGACGAGACGAAGGGAAGTCAGAGGGTGGGAATGAGGGACAAGAGAGGAGAAAGAAAGAACTCATAAAACTACAGCTGTGAGAGAAGTAGACTAGAAGACAGAGAATGGAATGAAGGGGTGGAAAGACACACAGACAGTCTGTGGCGGGCGGTGGTTGATCTATTTAGAGGAGTTGAGAGAAGAATGGAGAATGGAGAATGGAGAGAGAGAGATATAGAGCGAGAGAGAACGATTCTTTAAAAGAAAAGTCTACAGAAAGTGTTAAAATTATGTTTTTATGTCACCCACCTGCTCATTAGGTTTGCCCGGATGCCAGGTGGGTGGTGACCCAGCTGAAGTTAGCCTAGCCACGCCCACAGCTGCAGTTGAATGGTAAAAAGGGGAGGGGGTGATATTATGATGTCATTTATATTGGTGTAGTATTTCAACTGGGACTTTTGACTCTTTCACCTTTCAGGAAGTAACCAAAATACACAGGGAAGACATATTTGCATATTATGACCACACCTGGGGTCTATTCGAGTAATGTAACTCCATAGACCCGCCCACTCTCAGAGTGGACTGTTTCTCTGGTCTGGTGTCCTCCAATGAGCGCACGGGGTGGGGGTGGGTTTAACGAATAACCAATCCACGCCGCCACGGCCCGTTTTTCAAGCGGCGTCATCATCAGTGCGTCATCATCAGAAGACGAGGTGCTTTGCTTTGATCTGTAGTGATTGGTGTAGGGAAAGCCAAAGTCCCTCCCCTACAAAAAAACGCTCAAACAGGGTACAATGTCAGACTCAAGCTTCAGCTGAGTCTGAAATCAGGCTACAAAACTATGGCACCACCTCTTTATAGAAAAGAGAGGGGGAAGTGAGAGAGTTGGGAGAGGGGAAGGAAAGAGAGAGAGAGGCCTGAGTCTGGTCGGTTCTGCATTCTTCCACGGTCCTCATCTTCCACTGGCTGCCACACCCCGGGGTCAAAGGTCAGGGGACGCTAGCCACACCCTCTGGGACAACACACCATGTCACATGAACGCTTATCGTCACTGTCGGGCAGAAACCTTGTATCTCCAAGTTTCACATTTTTACATTTTTTCATGAAGTAAAGCCCTGCTTCATCAGACAAGGCTGTTGCACAAAAGTAGAAAACAGCAGATCTACAAGCACACAACGCCTCGCGGTGTGAGGCGTTGTGTGCTTGTAGATCGGCTGTTTTCACTAGTTTAGTACATTTTTTAAATGATAAAAACCAATTGGTTTTAGACCCACAAGGTTTCCACCCGACAACGACGTTTTGCAAATAGCCATGCACACCCAGATGCAAGCTTCCATTGTGCATGCATGCACACATGCACAGAGCCAGACATGTGCAGTATGCACAAGCATGAATCCCCCCCACACACACCCACACACATGCACTCACAAACAGAAAGGCCCAAGTGCAGACGCATGCGTGGATTCATTCACAAGCACAGCTGCAGATGTGTGCGTACACGCAAGTTTGTGTCAGCTCACAGACAATGAAACGGACACTGCCCCACTCTCAAAAAATGTCCAAGCAAAGGTCAGTTGTCTTCCTACATGGTTAAAACAATGGATTTTAGATTTTGACGTAAACTACCAAGAATCCGGTGACATAATCTAACCGTCACAGATCCATGAATTTTAGTTCCCGTTGACGTTGTGCAATCAGCCTACGAGCGCTGTCTTGCAGGGACGTGCAGAGAATGTTAGAGAGGCAGGGTCTGACATTTCTAAAAGGGCCCTTTTGGTGAAAATATAATATATCATATAATATGATGCTTGATTTCTACATATTTCTTGATTTCAACATAAGATGCTGCATTCAAGTTCAGCATAGTTTAGACAAGACAATTCTCTGGAAAGCTGCCTTCAGGTATGGCATGGAAAGAAAAACTGCATTCATGGTCTGGATAGGGCACTTTTTTACAGACGGCTAAAAGGGCAGGGGCTCAAGCCCCCTTTGATGTCTATAGGTGTGCACGTGCCTGGCTGTCTGTGTGGGTGCAAGCTCTGGCTCGGAAAAGGTCAGGAACGGGCCTGTGAAATCCCAAGGGGAGAGTGTACAAATGGAAGCAAATGGACCCGCATGGCTCCATTTGGTTCCATTTTGTGCACTCTCACAGTTAAACTAACACTGAGGATTTAGCTGTGTGGTGGACTTCTCTGGGCGCCAACATGTGGCTGCCAGACTGATGAATTCTTCTAGAGCCTACACTAGAGAAGCCGGGCACCAGTGGCACCGAACGGTCGTCCATCAAACCCCGGGGGCACTGGGGGCGGGGAACTTTCACCCATGTAACGTCCCGCTCGTATTCGTACTCATCCGCTGCTTCCAGTGAACACATGAGGCATTTATCGACTCTATCTCGCTTTCCCTCTTCCTTGTTCCCGACATACTGTATGTGTGTGTGTGTGTGTGCGTGCGTGCGTGCATGAAGGCACTACACAGTAGGCTAAGTGTAGTGAGTAAGTAAACCACTGTAAGTGTAAATAAGTTTAAAATCCCGAGTGTGTCCAAACAGACCCTATCCTCTGTCCACACACAAGTAGAAAAGATGGCCGTTAGTAGTGGGGAAAATGTTTCCCGCGCATTTGGGGAATTAATTGAAACCAACTGCCCTCGCTGACGGCGAATGGAAAGAAAACGGTGGAAAAGAAGAAAAGACTATGAAAGCAAAAGAGTGGAAAGATGTGGACGGCAGTGGAACGTATAATGCTTTCCAGCAGGGACTGGTGATGGGCAGCAAGGGGGAGCAGGGCGGGGTCTTAGATCAGGGGATACCCCTTTCTTCTAAAAAGGGGTTTCCCACAAAACGGCCTCCCATGCCAAACGTTTCCACCCACTAACCGGTAGGAGGTAATTACATGGGAGCTGTGAGTCACTCCAGACCTGAAATAGAACTTCCACAAACCCCCCCGCCCCTTCCCTAGGGAGAACCGATGGAAAGTGGTGAAATTATGGGAACAAAGGTTTATAATCTCGTTTAGGTCTCCGTTTTACGTGGTTGTTACTTTTTAATTATTGTGATGTGAATTACAGAAAACACTGCAGATAGCTTAGAAGGAAACCACACACAGACAATCGCAGGTAGCATCTTGGATAAATTGCAGACGTACAAACTGACAGCACGAATCGGTGCGACACATTTTCTGCTTGTAGATCGGCTGTTGTGAGTATAGTCAGTACACCATCATACGGCAGGCTTTGACAAAGGTATAGCCAGGCACGTGCACACATAGACATCAAGGGGGCTTGAGCCCCAGCCCTTTTATCCGTCTGTAAAATGTGCCCTCTCCAGACCATGAATGCAGTTTTTACTATGGTGAAAGGAACACAAATGCCCTCTTTCCATGCCATACCTGAAGGCAGCATTCAAGAGAATCGCCTTGTCCAAACTCTCCTGAACTTGAATGCAGCATCTCATGTTGAAAGAATTGCCCTCTCTGTGTAGAAAGCCATGCCATTACGCCACATCTCCAGTATTTACTTGATTATGCTTAATTCAGTGTGGTATCAAGCACCGAAAATAGCCGACCTCCAAGCTCACAACGCGTCGCAGTGCGACGCGTTATGAGCTTGGAGGTCACCTATTTTTGATATTCACTGCATGTCCCTGGGTATAGCAACAGGCTGAGCTGGGCTTTTCTATTTGTACAGCTTCACCACAGTAACACGTCCAATACAGATAAAGCTCTTGGAACGGACTGAGGCCAAAGTGTTCAGGTGTGAACATGGACAACACTATGGTGTCTTTGTTTCGAGCCCTGTCTTCCATCCATCTAACATCAATGGGCTGACTCGTTTAAGCCGGTTCTGGGCATTCTTCGGAATTAGGCCGCTAGTGCATTCCCTTTCAACCCATTCTTTTTTAAAACTCTTGATTATGCCTATAAGAGTGTTAGGGAGTGTTTCTTATTTTTTCCAAGCGGCCTGTCTGCTCAAACGAGCCCTTTGTGTGTGAAAGGTCCATGCTGAGCCGGACAGCGGAGCAACTAGCCGCTGGCAGCGGCAGTGTGTTCTCGCGTGCGTCTGTGAAATGTGGTGTGTCAGCTCCACTGGCCTTCGCCAGGAAGCAGTGTGCCCGTGCATGCGTGTGTGCATGCATGCATGCGTGCGTGTGTGTGTGGGCGAGCGCCTACGATTTAAATCTGAGTGGACAAAAATATAACCAAGCTGCACTTAAGTTATATTTCAGTCACAAATGGATAATGTAACACTCCATTTCACACTGTACATATCTTAGTAGAAGCCTAAGGGGATCAGCTTGCGTGCGTGCGTGCGTGCGTGCGTGCATGCGTGCGTGCGCTCACACACCAGCACCAGGGTCGTAAAACCTCGGACCAAAATGTGGCGGCTTTCCCGAAGCGAACGTTGGAACTTTGTTTCCCTGTCGTCATGGCAACCTTAGGGTACCGTTTTGGAACTTTCCTTCCTTAAGGACGGCGTGCGTCACAGGGAGGAGCCTTGGGGAGTAATTACTGGGAATGTGGCTGGAAATGGGAAGAGGAGGAAGAGGGGGAGGAGAGAGACGCAGAGACCAAGAATGTGTGAGACTGAGAAATGAAAGAGAGGAGATGCTGTGAGAGAGAGACTTGAGAGATATTAAAAGAAGTTTTATTTTTTTACTTATATATTTTTAAGTCAAACAGAGATCCACCTATTGCACATATTGTCGTTGTCGGGTGGAAACTTTGTATGTCCAAAACCGTTTGTTTTGTATTTATCATTTTTAAAACGATTTAAACTAGTGAAAACAGCCAATCTACAAGCACACAACGCCTCGCACCACAAGGCGTTGTGTGCTTGTAGATCGGCTGTTTATCACTAGTCTTTTGCGACGGTCTTGTATGATAAAGCAGGGCTTTACCTTATGAAAAAACACACATTTGAAACTTGGAGATACAAGGTTTCTGCCCGACAGTGACAATATACACATACAGTACACACATAAATACATAACTAAATGAATAAATACCCTGCAATACTTATGAAACTGTTTAGATAAAATAGTCATAAATATTGCAACGTACCTAATTTCAAGAACTCATCAGGTCTATATTGGGGGAATTACACATGTGGAGCAATGTTCATGAAAGTTGATCCTAAAAAACACAAGACAGACACTGTCACGACCTTTGCCTCTGTCCCTGCCATTTGTCCCTCTGCCTCGTCAGTTATGCTGCGTTTTGTCCCTGTTGTGACTATGCCACACTGAGTGTGTCTCTGCCCCTCCCCATGCCCTGCTCCTGCATTTCCCTCAGCCAATCTCCTCTCCTTCCTCACTGATGAGATTTTGCCTAGCCCAGGGGTCTTCAACGTTTTCAGCCCAAGGACCCCTTAGTTGAGAGAGCGATGAAGCAGGGACCCCCACAACCTTTTCATAGATTTAATCGTTTGACAGCACAATCATCAGTGCATTTTGGATTCATGTCAATTTGTTGTTTTCAGATATTTAACCACTTGTACCGTCAATACTTACTAAACTTGACCTTTCACTCCGTACTTAGTCTGTTGTTTTTCCCCTCTACACCGAAATTGATCTGCTATTTTTGGTTAAAGTTCTCAGAATATGGACACTAGGGTTCAAGACTTCAAGTGGTTAATTTAAAAAGGCAAAAAAAAAAAAAAAGGTTTCTGCACACAAAGATTTGGAGGACCCCCTGTAGTAACTCTGAGGACCCCCTAGGGGTCCCGGACCCCCTGTTGAAGACCACTGGCCTAGAGTGTGTTATAGTTTAGTCTTGTGCTTGTTACTGTGTGGACTGTTATACTTCGTGAATCCTGACAGACACAACACAAAATTAAAAAATATAAGACGCAGTCATTTCTTTGCAATGTGAGGTGGTCTGTGTCGAACCCAGAGCCCAGCCCGGTTGTGTAACTGCTGTTCCATTCTTAAGCCTATATGAACTCCACCTCCACCTCCCTTATGAAGTTGGACTTCTTAGAACTCTGAGTCCCAGAGTCCCTTTCCTGTAACCTCCGCCCCTCCCAAATCCCCCCTCCCTTAACCCTATAGGCTTGCAATTACCTCGCACACTGTTCCAAGCACAACACTCACCACAATAATGCTATCATTCATGGACGTGTCCTCTTAGAACCGTTGCGCTAATTAACCTTGCACCTTCCATCCAATACGCTGCATTTCTAGCGGCCTTGCGAAAGGAAGGAAGGGAACCCTTGGCTCATCCTCTCGTCCACCAACAGTCTCCCCACCCCGACGACTCATCCCCAGGGGCGTCGCACCAAATTCTGGGCCCTGGGTACAAGGATTCACTGCCTTATTTTGTGCTTTAACTATTGAGAAATAGCAGATATACAAGCTCACTGCGAGCTTGTAGATGTGCTATTTTTGAAAAATCGTGTACATTCTTTGAAGGTTTTTTGAAAAACCTATGTTTCTAAGTCAGTGGTGCTCAAACTTTTTCATGTAAAGGACCCCCCAAAATACACCCTGGCCACAATAGGCGATGTAAACGGCATGAATCTGCAGACACCAGAAGTGCCGCGGTTAACGGAAGTTACGGTGAAATTCTCCCGGCGGAAGTAGCACCGTTTCATGCCGTTTCAGCTTATGGTCGTAACCAGGCTTTTCTCTTTATATGTATTTGGCCACGGACCCCCATCTCAAAATATTTAGTTCCAGGGACCCCCCAGAAGCAAGATTTGAGTTACAAATGTTCGCTTAAAAAATAAAGAATTTTAAGCACACATTTTCACGACTTTTCAAAAAGTAGAAGATCTACAAGCTGTATATCTACTATTTTTCAATAGCTAAAGTATAAAATAATTAAGGCCCCTCCACCCTGGGCCCTACTCAGTCCCACCACCCCCCCCCCCCCCCCCTTGTGACGCCCCTGCTCATCCCTCCCTCCAGTCGTCACTCTGTCACGTCACCCACTGATGATTTGATGTGAACTCGTAACTTTAGTTTGCATGTCCCCTCGCCCTGCCTCGCGCTGACTGAGGTGTACATGGTTAGACTGTGTTCAGTCCACTACACTATTATTCATAACATAATTATTCCCACATGACGACAGTGATAGAAACCTCCCATTCCAGCAACCTCTTGTGTGTCACTGTGACTATGTGACACCCATCTACGCTCCACAGATCATGACCTGTGGGCAGAAATGTGATTCTCCTGAAGTGGGATCATTTTTATCCACTGGTGGTTTCATTTGATGCATTCATTGTTTGATGCTCATTATGTGTTTTGCCCCTTGTACTGTATATTATTTTATTTTTGAGCCGTGCTCCTGGAACATAAAGCTCAAACATCTGGCTTTCTCCGGTCAAAAACAATGGGAAAACGTGTTAAAAAATGTCTGAGCTTAAGTAAACTGAAGAGCGGCTACTATGTCTGGCCTACATCCTGGCACAAACAGCTCAAAGTTTGTTGTCCGGTCGAAAACCGGGGGGAAAGAATTCAAGGTCCAAACTGGACCCTGTACACGCCGCTATTACTGACCACGGGAAGCGTATACATTCTTTGGAGTCAAATGTGGACTCGGTCAGTGAACCTTTTCATGTCAAGGACGTCCTCCACATTACTATGTATTTGTCATTGTCACCCATCTGAAAATATGCTGTGCCATACAGGACAAGAAGATTTGTGTTAAAATGTTTCAAAATTATTCAAAAATGTTCACATTCTTTCGAGATCCTTTGAAAATAGCAGATCTACAAGTTCACAACATGTTACTGCATTGTGAACTTAGAGATTGGCTATTATTGGCTATTTTCACGTGTAATGTTAACCTGGGGATCCCCAGACCCCACATTGAGAACCACTGATGTACAACACAGAGCTATTTTTCTGACCTTTCCCCACCCAGGCAAAGGGTCTCCTCACCTCACCCTTTCACCTATGCAACTTAACTTAACACACCTCTTTCCAGAACCTCTTTCCTATAAAGATCTAACCTTTTGACAATAAAACTACCCTCATCAACAGATACTGTCCACCTGTACATCCAAAGACATCAAAAGACAAAGTGCACCAAGAGTTCACAACATTCTTTCCAGCTTGAATCGAATAAATATATGGGTGATGATTGACAAGACACCCACGTTGATACAGGATTGTGCAGTGATGGGCAACGAGCAAAAACCTTATTAATCTAGCATGACAGACCGTTATTGTCATTATACTAAGTACAACAGACAAATTCAACACGCTACAACAGGGAATTCTAATTAAACAGTTGTGTAATGTGCATATTAAGGCCAGCCCCATCCAGACACCCCCCAAAATACCTCACTGCACCACTGAACCCTCCCTTACCCGCCCTGATAACCGTGACCCCCCCACCACAGCAAACACACCAGTAGACACAGTGCATGCCTCCACCACCAAACACACACCTGTATCTGTCTGACTGGAATCGTGGTCGAGTCATCGCTGAACAAATGATGGCATCAGTGATAAATGAACGCCGATGATATACAGGAAAATAACTCCCTGTCTAGTGTCTACTCACACACACTTCCCGGTAGGAGATAGTCTCACTCCAGGCGGGTGCCAGTGCACCTGTAGGGAATGTTCCACACACACCTGTAAACTGTCTTCAAGTAAGTGCTTCCATCTGTGCCCTCTTCTTCACCCCCCCCCCCCCTGCCTGAATGAATCACCATGAGCTTCTTCATGCCATTGCAACATGACAATGGTGTCTACCCGCTGTGTGTCTGCCCCTGCCCACTGCTATGGAAATCACTCAAGCGTTCAATCAGAGTAGCCAAAATGTATCCCTGTCAATGTGACTGTATAATTTAACTCAGAGAGGGTACAAATGGAACCAGGGTCCATTTGGTTCCATTTGTACACTCTCAGGGGCCTTTTCCACCAAAAGAACCTTGGTTCAAGAACCAGTGGCGTTCAACTTTCTTGGAACTTTGGTTCGTTTTTGCGAACCGGCTTGCGTTTCCACCAGAATGAACCAGATTGAAATAGACTAATAGAGGAACCAAGGATTTTGTGGTTCCCGTTCCGAACCAACTTTTACGGTTTGTAACCAACTTGGTTCTTGGTGGAAAAGCTCACCTCTGGTTCATCCCATAGGCAGGAGAAAGAACCCGAACTGGTTCTTTGCCGGTGGAAAAGCGCCCTCAGAGTTACAGACCCCTAAGGTTCCCTTGGTTCCTATGTGTCTATCATTTTAGCTTGGGATCCCCGCAACCCCTGGAGGTCTCCTGAATGACCCGTTGAGACCGAGCCAGTGCATTACAGGTTTGGGTTTTGCATTCTCAACGTTAAATTGACACTGAGAATTGAGAACTGAGAGTGAGCGTGACTGACTGAGGGCCTTTTGTGCATCCAAGAGGAGTTCTGATGGGCTCTTCCACAAAAAAAAAAGTCATGTATGGCGGTTTGTTCTCTCTCTGAATGAGGTGTTATAAGAGACAAACAGCACAGGGCTCTGTCCGAGCCTGACCCGGGGGTCGGGCAGAAAGAACATCCATGCCTTGGCCGGACCTCTAGAAATTCACGTTTTCAATGGAGTTCCTCTGGTCGCAGTGGAGTCCAGCGAGGACTCCCGCTGTCTGGGTTTGATTTAGGATCTTCTGTGGGTGTTCTATGATCTGAAGGTCAGAACAGACTAAGGATGGGCTTGGCTGGAACAGAACCTCTACAGTTCATGTTAACAGTATGGGCAATTTCTTTCTATTCTAGTGAATGAGTATATTCAACTTTGTTTTGATTAATGTCCAATCACACAGTAGCAGATCTACAGCAGTCATTTCTTGGGGTTAATGTTTGCTAAGGATTTCTTGGAACAGTGCAAAAATACACAAGTAAAAAACCCTAGAGTTACAAATGTATAAATGAATGATAACAGTGTATACAGAAACCTTGCAGCTAAACAGCTTGAGGTTGACTCAGAGGCAAACTCAGTTTAACTCTGAGCTGAAATGACACTGGTTTCACAGTGTGCAAACCAAAAACTAACGAAACTGAACTCATTATTAATTGTTAAATTGAACGGTACTTAAAGGATTTTAGTAGACTTGATAAAATGAAAACTGAAACTATATTGTGTATCAGCACAAGCATGAATACACGCTGGTGGTGCATAATGTGTATTGAGACTGGGATATCTACATGACAACTTTCTTACTTCACTCTTGTGTTTGTTTTGTAATAACCATTCTGAATTATTATTCACATTATGATTTAAAACAAAACCTAAACCTAATACTGAAACTAATACAACTAAACAAAAACAATAGGGGAAACCCAAATAAAAAGAAAAACCCAGGAACAAAATATTATAATATCCTTGTTCCAGACTACCATATAAGGACAAGCCATGAAGCCTCATAGCTTACACAGCTAAGTGTGACAGGGTCCAGGAACGGGAGTGACCGTGTTGTCACTTGAACTGGCAGCTGGTTCGCTGGCCAGTTATCACGTTCAGCTGATAAGGCCAGCGGGGCAAAGCAAACAGAATTTTTACCTCAAACACCACTCCCATGCAAAACCGCCATGTGCCATTAGGTCGCGAACTGGCACCAACTCACAACTCACAGTGAAAGTGCCAGCACGTCGTCATCAGACTGAAGACCAGTCATCTGACCTTCTCAGTGTTTTCTGAGACCAAATGGTATTTGTTCTCTGACTGAAATGCAATTTTTTTTTAAAGTACACCATACATTATTTCGGAGGTGCATATTGTGAAATGTCAGTTCAAACCAAAACATTTTACCAGGTTTTCCTGACCTATAGGGCCTAGGCCATAATTCATATCTGAGGCATGTGTGCATGTCCTGCTCTTTATCATATCGTCGCTGTCGGGTGGAAACCTTGTATGTCCAAAACCGTTCGTTTTGTATTTATCATTTTAAAAATGATTTAAACTAGTGAAAACAGACGGGTGTGCTTGTAAATCTGCTGTTTTCACTAGTCTTGTGCGACAGTCTTGTATGATGAAGCAGGGCTTTACTTTATGAAAAAAAAACATACAAATTTGAAACTTGGAGATACGAGGTTTCTGCCCGACAGTGACGATATGCTCTACCTGCACAAATACAAAGACTGATCACTGATCCATTGAAGGGACAATTCAGTAATGTCACGCAACAGGACAAAAACTATACGGGCTCTTTATCTGGAGGGGGAGGGGGGGGGGTGCAGTCATGGTTGATAGTATTTCTCGTGTTGATGAAAGACAAAAGTGATCTGATGTTGTGCCAACATCCTTGAGGCATTATGGAGGTATACTGTCACATGGCCTGCCAAGGCTTGTGACAAACATGTGAGTCACCTAATTTCTCAGGGGGCACATTAATGCTGAGAACTGGCAGCCCTCAATTCAGCATTCCGATGGAGATTTTTATAGCATTGCGGTGGAGATGGAAAGCGTGCGTTGGAACAAACTGAGTCACAGTAACATCGTTCGTATGAAATAACAATACAGTGGGTTTAAGCGATATGCAACAAATCTTTGTTTGTGCAGATGTAGATAAGAGTTCAATGTGTTTTTTTAATTTTATTTATTTTTTGGTCTTGGTCAATTCTTATTTGAACACATTTGAAAGAAATCCAGGAATAGAACTTGGTTCAATTAAGAAAATCGTAGCCACTCGTCTGACAACAATTTTCGTTTCAATTTAGTTTTGAACTATCCAAAATAGTGAAAATAACAGATCAGCTATTTTCACAATTTCTCGTATGAAGAAGTATAAAGTTGTTAAAGCAGGTCTATGTGAACGTCATTGAACCTATTGCAGTCTTTATTTTCACCTGAAACTGACACTGTTGATGCAATGCTATAGGAGCTATGACAAGTTGCACCAGAGACATGTGAAGACTTATCCCCTTTTGAAATAGATGCAGATTAAAGGCAGCCGCACATCGGCACGATAACACCACGCCAAGACCATTCCTTTATGACCTCCCCTTTTGTCTCTTTTATAGCCCTCAAAAAGGTCTGCAGCTAGCCTGGCGCCCCGGGAATCAGGATGCATTACACTTGTGTTATTTAAGTGTCAAAGATGACATATTCAGTTGTTTTAATTGGACTCATTCATTTGATTGATGGGTAGGTTACAGTATATTCTCTTACAATATTTCACCCCTGACAATGCCATGGCTACTAGTAGCTTAACTTGATTCCTCTACAATGGCATGTCCATCGCACCCTCTCTTTTTAGTTTTTAATCTATCTATATCTATATACTGTATTATGTACTGTATTGATACTGCATATAGACAGGAAATGGGGAGAGAGTGTCTGGGAGTAACCCGCAGCAAAGGTTTTGGGATCGGACTCAAACCCACCCACGACACATTGTTAGGCTGCATTGGAGCCTAGGAGCCCAGAACGATATAGGCCAGTGATCCGGGCCCATCCGCACCCTTTCTAATCAACACCCATGGTCTTGTTAGCAAAAATTGTTCACTACATTGTTTTTAATCACAAATAGCGTACTAAATAGCGACCTGCTGTCACAATTATAAGTAATGTGACAGCAGGTCGCTATTTAGTATGAAAACCTCCAGCTCATGTCCGTCCGTTCGTCTGTCTGTCACACCTCATGCTCTTCTGACATCACAATGATGTTGCAAATGAACGGCAAAGACAGAAGAATTCATAAGAACTGACCTGTTCTGACATCACAATGATGCAAATAAATGGCCAAGACAGAATTCATTTGCTCTGACATCTGACATCACAATGATGACTCGACCAGCTCAGCGTTCTCAACGGGCCTGAAGATTAAGGCCTGGCCCTAACTGGGACCTAGATGAGCCGGCCCGAGGCCCCGTCTGGCCTTACTAATTAGCATACATTTTACGCCCTACCAGGCCCAAAAAACGTCAATATCAAGTCCATATATGGATATTCCCAGATGATGCCCTGTTAGGGCAACCACACTAATACAATCCCTTTTATGCCCATATATGGAGATCCCTGATGTCATCAATATCAGGCCCATATCTGGGAATGCCCATATACGTGTGCGACCTCGCCCTTTAGGGTGGGGTCGCCTTTCGCCCTTAGGGCGTCTTACAGGTGTTGTAAGTAGATCGTGTGGAACGCTGTCGCCCACCACGAAATAAGTCCTGTGGATCTCTTATGGTAATAGTTTTCGACTGTTTGATCTGAATCCGGTTCTTTCTCTCTCTCACACAAAAACACAAATATGAGTTTGAATCCAGGCTCTAGAGAAGCTTACAACATCTGCCTCATGGGACTGACGCCTGAACATCCACGCCTATCTCGTGGCACCATCATTATCTTCACCTGTGTTTTCTCTGCAGGGTGTGGCTCCCATCAGGACCAGGCAAGACCCGGCAAGAAAGGCTGATATTGGCCCACCATAAAAGAAACACTGTGTGTGAGAATCGTTTGTAATACTTTTAGAATGTCTGGTCTAAATCTGTTTATATCCACTGTACATCTTTCTCACCATCATTATCTCTCTTCTCGCTCATTCTCCCTTGTCCCTCTTTGTGAGGGAGCCTGGGTTTTCTTTAATTGAAAGGGGTTTATGACTAAATGGGAACTTAAATGTAGGCTTGAGTGGGATTCTAAAGCATTTGTAAAGTCAATACATGTGCAAACAGACTGCTCACAGGAGGCACGTATTTCTGGTTACTATGAACAGAGTCGTGCTGTAATAGCAAAGCTGCACACCAACTTGTTGAATAATTTACATCAGGTTATATGTATCTGCCTCATCTAAAAACATGTACATCTGATAAAATAACCTCCACTTGATTCACTTAAATGGAATTGTTTATTTTGTCTGCTCGCCGACTGTGGTCGGCCCGGTCTATGTGATGTTGTTTTGATTTCACCAGGGGTTCTCACAAACATTCATATCCTGCCACGTGTTTCTTCCTGGAACATTTAATGAATATACAAATTAAAAATAGTTTCTGGGATGAGACTGAACATGACTCCAGACAAAAGAGAAGCAGTCAAAGACATTGCATCTTAAACATATTGTGTATGCTCATGGGTGTGTAGGCAAATGCATGACGACTGTACAAACAGCATTAAAATGATTACTGTCTCTGTGCTGGTGTAATGGGTCTCTAGGTGTCTGGCTGTCTATAAGTAGATGAGGACAGGAAAAGACATTGGCAAATAGTGTCGTTGACATACTGTATGTACTGTATATGCTCACACACTGACACAGAGACCACACATGCACCACATCTGAGAACATGAACAATTTTGAGAACGGAAAATAAAATAAAAGAAAAAGCGGAACTTCTCTTCTGTAGAACCCAAAAGACATGAAACACATGGCGAATGTTGGTGTGAAAAAAAAAGAAAAAGAATAAAGGACACCCACAGGGGGTCTTCTTGTATAAGTTTACTAGTTTAGACTGGCTTTTTGTTCTTATGTGTCTAGCAGGGACACATGCTGATTGTTCCTTTGTTTGACCAGCATGGAAGCTGTATCCTCTAAAGGGAGGGGTACGAACTGACATGTCCGGCTACTGAACAGGACATATCTCATAAACCATATGCTTCCACCGTGATGCTCTCATGTTAAACAGGTTGCAATGTGTCGTTTGATTGTTGTTGATGTTAACAAGATTAGTCAGCCCACTTTGGTGTTTGTATTTTTCTTTATTGCTTAGTTGGAACGTAGGGGAGACAAAAGAGAGAACACCCCCTGCACAAAGTACGGAAAAAACAGATGACAAACATTCCTCTTCTCTATGAACTTTTGCACACCTACTCTGAATTTGATGTCTGAAGAGTGGCTGTAATTTTTCAGTCAAACCCAGTTTGATTCGCATTTGTTACTGTGATAGACAGCGCGTCACAATGCTTTTAGGTTGTAGATCAGATTTTTTGTTATTTTTTGACACACCCTAAATAGGGACGCCAGGTTGAAAGTGGTGTTTCATTGTGAAGGCTCCGGTGAGATTCGATCCCAGCCCAGTACACAGAACATACAGGCCCAGAGGCGACGGTCCTAAACATTACAGGAACAATTTGAGGTTTTCACCGGGATTGTTTTATGTGAATGCGGGTATTTCCTTTCATCCTGCTTTTCATGTCCTAAATCCAGCATTGAAGCACCTTTGCCTGGTTGTAAGAAGGTGTTGTTCCCACCGGGAGATATGAGACAGGTTTTTGCCTATACTGAATATCTTTATCTTGTTTTTCTCTTTTCTTTCTCTTTGTCGCCTGCCGGTGCCGTGTCATATTTCACTATCTGTTTCCGTACCTTACTGTATCATTTTGTATTGTATAGAGACGGCAATCCTTGCAGTCTATGCCAGGTTTCTGTCCAGCTTCTGCCTCAGTCTTTGTGTGACCGTGAATAATGGCCAAGATTTGTTGAGTAAACAAATTCGTGACACCCTGTGGGAGTCCGACTTGACCTCTTGTCGGCCTGACCGCCTATGCGGTCACCGGACAGCTTCCTTGTGTTTCTCTGCCTCCCTCTATACCTTCCCCTTTTGTTCTCATAGTGGTCACAGCTGATACTTTCGCTCTCTTTTTGTATTGGTTTTACAGTTGTGGTTTAATGTTCTGTCTGCAACAGACATGATTCGTTCTGACTTCACCTGAGGTGTGACTCTACGCTCTCCTCCAGATGTGACCAGTCTAGACCTCGAGGACGAAGCCATCCGTGAAAGAGAACATTCGAACCATCCCACACAATTCTTTCACACCAGGCAGGCTGGATGTGATGATGATGATGATGCAACATCACCACAATGGAGTCATAAAAGAAATGTGTCGTAAAACCTAGAGGGCGGAGAGTCTGATTGTGAAAGATTTGCTTCCAATGGAAAAACAACTTTATAGGCCTATGTGATCTGAAAGCAAGATAGCATTATATTTTCATAGAAATGATTCCTCAGAGCTAGAGCAACCATACACAATACTCAGTTAAACTAGAAATACTGTTCCTTCGAAACAGTGTGGGCTCGATTCCAACCCAACAAATAGGATACTTTAAGGTACTGTAAGGTACAGTACCCTACAGTATTGTACTGTACCTTACTGTACTGTACTGTACTGTACTGTACTCTACTGTACTGTACCTTACTGTACTTTACTGTACCTTACTGTACTGTACTCTACCTTACTGTACTATACTATACTGTACTCTACTGTACCGTACTGTACCTTACTGTACTGTACTCTACTGTACCTTACTATACTGTACTTTACTGTACTCTACTGTACTTTACTGTACTCTACTGTACTTTACTGTACTCCACTGTACCTTACTGTACTTTATTCTACTTTACTGTACTTTATTTACTTTACTGTACTCTACTGTACTTTACTGTACTCTACTGTACCTTACTGTATTGTTTTGTACTTTACTGTACCTTACTGTACTTTACTGTACTCTACTGTAACTTACTGTACTTTACTGTACTCTACTGTACTGTACCTTACTGTACTTTACTGTACTCTACTGTACCCTACTGTACTGTACCTTACTGTACTGTACTTTACTGTACTCTACTGTACCTTACTGTAGTGTACCTTACTGTACTATACTATACTGTACTCTACTGTACCGTACTGTACCTTACTGTACTGTACTCTACTGTACCTTACTATACTGTACTTTACTGTACTCTACTGTAATTTACGTTACTCTACTGTACTTTACTGTACTCCACTGTACCTTACTGTACTTTATTGTACTTTACTGTACTTTATTGTACTTTACTGTACCTTACTGTACTTTACTGTACTCTACTGAACCTAACTGTACTTTTACTGTACTCTACTGAACCTTACTGTACATATTCTATGTGTTCTAGAGGTGTATATTGAGTGCATATACTGTAGGTTAACAATCCCAGATCACATCTGTCCTCCACTATGTCTATAACCAAGGCGTTCTTCTATGTGGCCACTCCAGACTGAGGAGTGGAGCATGACTTTTATTGTGTTTGTGGATCTGATTTGAAAATGCATCGGTTGTGATATCTCCCTGAAAACCAACAACAAGCACTAATACGGCTGATTGTCCCTGCGGGTTCTAGGATATATACTGTAAATCCCATTGCCCGGGATCCTAAAACCTTATTCTTTTTAAGAACAATTTCTAAAACACTACAAAACATGTCTCAAAGACAAATACAAGCAAACGTCTTCACAGTAACACAGTAACAGTTGTTTGTGTGTGTGTGTGTGTGCTCCACTCCAGACTGAGGAGTGGAGCATGGCTTTTATTGTGTTTGTGGATCTGACTTGGAAATGCATTGGTTTTGATATCTCCCTGACAACCAACAACAACCACTAATATGGCTGACTGTCCCTGCGGGCTCTAGGATATATGGCTATGGGATTTACATCCCATCGCCCGGACTTGATTCTTGATCACAGCTGTGTAATCAGTAGAGTGGAGAGGGACATTTATTTATAGTTTTAACTATAACTATAGTTTTATACATCACACAGCTTAGACATTTGGATCAAATCAGAGAGCAGACCTGTGTGAACGCAATGATATAGATAGCATATCTGAAGTGTGAACACTGCAGCCACAGCGCCTTAACATAAACATGGGTCTATTATCCTTCTCTCCACTCTGTAAACCCATTGGAAATGCATTGGGTGCTTAAAGTTAAACATTTTTATTTTTTTATATTTATACTACAAAACATTTCAAAACCAAAAATACAAGCACACTTGTCCTCAGTAAGCTGAACACATAAAAATTTGAATGGTGTTGAAAGGTGTAAGCGTTTAAGAGATGAATCGCGCCAAAGTTTTGAGGATACTGACTGACTGATAGATAAATAATGAAGATAACATACGTGTGCTCGCCTTCCAGGCGAGCCCACAACTAGAGGGGTATGTTTCCTGTATAGAAACAGTGTGGGCTTGATTTTTGACAGGATTTTACATGTAAAAATGTCATCCATTCCCGAACTTGCAGTGCAGTTGAACAAATGCAGATAATATCTGCATTTGTTCCACAGATAACTAACCCCTTTAACAGTCATTGGTCCTCACTAATTTGGAACAACTTTTGGATATTATCCGGCAATAATCCTTTTTTTGTTTTGTCAAACAGTCACAGCTATTCCCAAAGGAGACGAAAGTGGTAGGCTATGACAGAGCCAACGCATGCCAAAGTTTAGAGAAGAATAAATAAACCAACAAATCAATAAATCAATAATAAAGAGTTAGTGACAATAACATTCTCCCAATAGATTGAGCACTACATGAATTGCCACAGAACAGGCCTGTTGCCACAATACACTGAATTATAGAGGGGCTCCATCTGTGCAATGAATCAACATCAGAAGGCAGAGTCTCATTGACTCTAAATAAAAGTTCCCTAATTCAAACTAACTGTATTTCAGTGAGTATTTAATTTGGAATTTGCCAGCTCAGACGCGGGAAGGAGGGCAGAGGCATGCTCTGAATGGTCCTGTGGTTCTAGGAACAGTGGAAAAGGGGGCGGGGCCTCTGGGGTGTGGGGGAGTGGACCTGGGCGGGCCCGAGGGCCTCTCTGGGTTTAAATGCTTCCACCTCCTTCCCCTCTGCTCCTGCCTTGTGCCTGTGAGCTCCTGTTTCTGTGCCTCTCTCGCGCACTCTCTCTCTGTCTCTCCCAGAGCCTCACGTCTCTCCAGCAACCATGAGTTTCCAAAAAACCAGCTCGTACTCTGTGCGCTCCTCCTCCAGCGGCAGGGGGCCCTCCGGGCACATGTCCATCACCCGTAGCTCCGCCGCGCCGGCCTACAGGGCCGCCAGCACCTATGGCGGCGCCGGTGGCACCGGGACCCGCATCTCGTCGGCCTCCTACTCCGGCGTCCACAGCAGCGCCGGCGGCATGGGTTCCGGGATGGGTTCCGGGATGGGGGGTGGCTTCTCCAGCAGCACGCAGATGAGCGGCAACAGCGGCAACACGTCCAACATCATGGGCAACGAGAAGTTCGCCATGCAGAACCTGAACGACCGTCTGGCCAACTACCTGGAGACGGTGAGGACCCTGGAGTCTGCCAACAACAAGCTGGAGATTAAGATCCGTGAGGCGCTGGAGAAGAGCGGGCCCGACTTCAGGGACTACAGCAAGTACCAGGCCATCCTGGATGACCTGAGGAGGAAGGTGAGGAAGAGGAGGAGGAGGAGGAGGAGGAGAATGGCTGCGAGGGGTTGAGGTGGGAGGGAAGAGGGAGGAGGAATGTACGCAGATGATTTGTTAGATGTGGGATGAAAGTGTGTGGGGCGGGGGGGGGGGGGGGGTCTCGAGGGGGGAGGGGGTAAGGATGGAGGGTTGTGTTGTTCATGGTTGAGTTGAGGGGTTGTTAGATGAAAGCCAGATACATTCAAGCTGGGAAGGAATGTGGACAAATGATTTAGTATGAAGTATTTATCGAGATGGGCCTGGCAAAGCTGTGTGGGAGTTGGGGTTATTGAACTTACTTACTAACCCTTACGGCCCTTTTGCTTCCATTGGATACATTTACACCAGAACTGGTTTTCTTTTCTTTTTTGTGACCAACTATTGTGAATGCAATATGTCACAATATGTCTGAATGAAACAGATAGGAGTGACAGGTGAAGGGACAGTAGGACAGAGAGAAGGACACAAAAAGTCTAATGTCACCAGAACTCAAGGTTACTCAGCAAACCACAGACGCCTGCGCCTGCTTTAGGGACATGGGAGTGAAGGCTGAGTTGTGATTGGCTCTCAGTGCCTGTAGCCTGTAGGCCTGGTCCAGACTGGAAACAGCTGGGGGTGGGGGGGTTTCACTCACCAGAGAGAGAATGATCGAGGAAGAAATTGGAACAGAAAGAGAGAGAGAGATGAAGGAAGGAAGGGATGAAGGTAGAAAGAAAGGAAGAAAGAAAGAAAGAACCTCTTATTCAAACCGACACAAAAGCTTTGTTTGTATTTGGACTAGTTGGATAACATAAGAAGATTCAGATTCAAGAGTTTTGACACTGGTTGTACGAGTAGGCTATGTGAAATGTTTGCATAGACTATACTATACAGTCTATACAAACACTGATCACATATAGTAGGATTAGAACTGCTGTCTATATACAAACACTGGTTGTACTGTAGGGAAAGTGAGAGAAAAAAAGACAGCTGACACAGTGCAAGGTTCACAGAACAAAACCAAAATGGGAGCACATCCGCTCAGCTGATCCATCGTTAAATCTCTTACTGTAGGTCACAGTTCCTGCAAGTCATCAAAATGTTCTTTTGGCTGAGCAACATTAAAAGGCTAATTGGGACACACTCAACTCTGAAGCAAAACAGCACCTCAGATTTAGAATAATGGTGCTCTCTTAACTTTAATGGTGAAGCTTGTTGAAGCTTGCTCAGTAAATCCACAGTGCCTTGTTTGAATACCCATTGTTCTAAATGAGCAATTAGCTTCTCATGTATCTGATAAGCCCCATTCACAATCCAGGACAGTGACTTAGTACAAAAAGATTTTAGGCTGGAGACATTATGCAACTAGGTAACGTCAATCATTCAAGATTTTGGTCAAAGGGGATGTAATTTGATACGAGAAAGGAAAACACATTGACTGGAGCGCCGAAAGACTGTTACTAACAGCACCCTGCCAGCCAGCCCCCTAAAACCACATTTTGTAATTTGACATTTCCAAATAAAACATTTCAGTGAGAATCACTCCTGCAGTGCCAAATAACTGAAGGGAAAATCTACTGTTGCCATTCAGAATGTGGGACAGACAGTGTTTGTCTAAGCTTTTAAAGTGAAAGATATCCAAGGTCAGTTTACTTTACCTTGCAGATGACAGAAATATGAGGCTACAGGTTAGACAACTCCTGTCAACGGTCGCATTTCTATTAAACTAGATCTTATCAGGTGCCTAATCATCCGCACCATCCCTAAACAAAACAACTGAAAAACATTTAGTAATGATGGAGGATTGATTTAGATTTCTACAAGTGAGTTTCTATTTACTCTGCAAACATTTCTCTGTCCGTCCCAAATGCCCAGTGGAGTCAAAACAGCTTCATTTTCCGTTTCTGTACTGACAGGTGCCCCACCCCTCCCCCCTTTAACAAAACAAAGATTCTCACGGCAGGTTCAACAGGAAGCCCCAACCCAGAAATACAAACGGCGTGCCCACATCGTCAGTGTGATGATTCGTCACAGGCAAAACGAACACGTCGGCATCATCAAGCCTCATGCAAATCACCCAGATCCACTGCCAGTCCAATCCTGTTCCCTAGCAGCAGAGTTGCTGCCTGGCAGTTAATGATTGGCTGGCGGACTTTGTCCCATCCCTGCCAGCCCTTATCTTATTGTACCGTGACTGCCGAGCAAATACTGTACTGGCACTGGCACTGCCTCCAGGCTTGTGCAGCTGCCTCTGGCACTGTCCCACTTCACACACATTATGTCCAGTGGCACCTTGTGAACAAAATCGCCCCTTAGGAAAACTCCTAACTCACTATAAACGGCCATTGAAAAGATGAATCCCTGTATGCCAGTACACTAAGCTTTTAATTGTGCATGACACACTCTGGCCTCAAGGCAGTAATATTGAGTGATTCAAGTTATGCTCAGTGTAGAAAGATTATCCCAAGACGGCACAATCTCTCCCTCTCTTGTGTCTTTGTCAGTCGCAGTCATTTGTTTAATCCAAGCAGGATATCAAAGCCAAACTTGGCAGATTCCGCCTTGTTGATTCCGACTGAATGGAATCCTATCAGGTCTCACTCAATGTAAACATTGTGATACTTCAGGTTCTGTTTGTGTATGTTATCCATTGTGTTCCCTTCCTAAACTAAACTTTTCCCACTGGGGCTTAATCCTGCTCGTAGGTGTTTGATTCCACCGTCGACAACGCCAGTCTGGTCCTGCAGATTGACAACGCACGCCTGGCGGCCGATGACTTCAGAGTGAAGTAAGTAAAACTACACCCAGACAGCAGCTGGCACACCCAGTTTTATGGGGCCGATGATTCTACCAATGTCAGAGTAGCGGTTTAAGGAGAGGGAGAGGTATTGTCTGGTTAACGTAATCATAATTCATCTAAACCTTCACACCCTCAGGCTATAAAAGAAGATTATAAAGAAGGAAACACTTAAAAGTTTAAGTTGCTAGTGTTTTGCCATACCATTATTCCTGCTTGCTGCTATTTTAGCCTGGCTAAAGTCGGTCAGGGGGAAGTTCTGAATTGATATTTCCAGCTTAAAGCCACAATGCTTGCGTTTGTTTTACTTGATAAGTAAGCTAACGCTAACATTTTGTGGTCAACCTGTGTGATTACATACGTCTCTGCAAGAAAAACTGGTTTTATGATCATGCTATATAGGACATGTAACCAAACAATGCATTTTTGTCTTAAGACCATTGTTTTAAATCACTCGTGGAACATATTGCTTGGTCTGCTTAAACCACCAAGCAGCTTTGGGGACTGGGGCTTTCAGACTATAGTCTTGTTTTTGTTTTGTTTTGGCTCATTATGCTTGATTTATCACTGCAAACACAAAGACAAATGTACTAGTAGACTACAAAAAAGCAGCAGCAATTAAGTATTTTGGCATCATCCTGACCACTCTGCTCTGCTTTGTGCGTTAAGGTTCGAATCAGAGCTGTCCATCCGCCAGTCGGTGGAGGCTGACATCGTGGGTCTGAGGAAGGTCATCGATGACACCAACATGGGCCGCATGAACCTGGAGAGTGAGATCGAAGCCCTGAAGGAGGAACTCATCCACCTCAAAAAGAACCACGACCAAGTGAGTGGGACTGGTCTGCTGGAGTATTACCGGGGAATTTGTTTTCATAGCAAACCTATAAAAAAAGTTCCATAGTTAAAAGATTATTACTGAGTGGTTAATGGTTGGTTTCATCCCTCGAGCCTTGAGTCATCTGCCTCCATCTCATTAGTTCTTCAAACAACTCTACCCAAATCCTTGAACTAATGTTTGTCGATTCGCAGTCAGTCATCGCATGCACCTCTAGATGTTTGCTCTACAGTGCATGTCACCGTACAGTCCTGTGACTGTCATAAACTATGGCATAGTTTACACACAGCTGTCACTTACCCCGTGCCCAAAGGCTTTCTTGAACAGGAAGATGAACAAAGAGTCTTTCTGTGGGGAACGGGTTTACTAGGACATGTGAATTCTGTGGCGAACCTCATCATAAAAACAACCTCCCCCATATCTGGCAGTGGAGATGAACCACAGAATTCTAATTGCAGGCATCCGAACGGCGCAAGTTAACACCCAGACATTTGTTTACGTACTGAAGTATTTTGCACCTCATTTCAAAAGAACCCCAAGGTCAGCCTTGGGTCAGTAATCCAGCTCCCTTAGTGTTTGCCTAACCACAAAATGACACCATTCAATATTGCAGCTGGATGGGTCCTCAGAATAGAATGCACCTTTACGTGAACTGCAAACATGGCCCTGACCTTGATATATCCATTTGAAATAACGGTTTGGTTTTCACACCACATCTAACCATTCTCTACTGTGTTTTTAGGACGTAATGGAGATGCGTAACCAGATCGCCCAGTCAGGAGTCCAGGTGGACGTTGATGCTCCCAAAGGTCAGGACCTGGCCCAGATCATGGCAGAGATGAGGGCCAAGTATGAGAAGATGGCACTGAAGAACCAAGAGGAGCTCAAAGCATGGCACGAATCTCAGGTAAACCTTTCGGGAGTTACAGAGCAAAATGTTGTTTGAGTTCCCTGAACTCGGATTTCAAACACGGCCTTCATGGATGCAGCATAGAGATCCATATCTCATATTCATCTCGTCTTTATTTCAGATAACAGAGGTACAGAGTCAGGTCGTCCAGAACACAGAAGCCCTCAAGGGCGCACAAACAGAGGTCAACGACCTGCGCAGACAGCTACAGACGTTGGAAATCGAACTGGAGTCACAGAGGAGCCTGGTGAGGTTCTTTCTCTCGGCACACAGACTTTCATTTAGTGTCTCTCTCTTCAACACGCCCTCATTTTATCCACTGTTGTTGACACAGCTAGCCTTCACGGGCTGGTGGCCTGTCAATGTAGCATGACGGAGTGAGGGCACAAGCCAGCTATTAACCCATTGATTTCTTTTTTGTCAGCCTGGTTGCCTTTTATGTAATAGGCAAAACATTTCCAAAATTTCAAACAAAATTGAAGATATTTATATATAATCACAAAACGTTATGAACATGTATTTCTTTCCTTCATTCTTCCCCCTCCTAAACAGAAAGGGTCTCTGGAGGGCACACTGAGGGACACAGAGATGCGGTACAACATGGAGATCGAGTCTCTCAACACAATCATCGTGGGCCTAGAGGCGGAACTCACAAACCTGCGTAACAACATCATGCAACAGACACAAGAATACGAGCACCTGCTCAACATGAAGATGAAGCTGGAGGCCGAGATCGCCACCTACAGGAGACTCTTGGATGGCGGAGACTTCAAGTGAGTACAGGTGAAAATGACCTTCTCCTTGACACAATAACTGCCGCGAAATTAATAAATACATCAGATACTGCCGGGATCTTTCACAGTTTTTACAACACTTTTGGGATGACGTAATTTCCGGTTGTGACTCCTAGCAATCTTGCACCATTCATACATTGGCGAAGAGCGCCCTCTAGCGCAATCACTGAAACCCTGAAATATCAAGCCATCTCGTCCATGGCAGTGAACCGTTGGATTTCAAATGACGAGTTATGATACAAAATCTCATTTGATACCTTTTCTGCTGGCGATTCAATTAACTGTTACACCTCATGTGTCTCTCTGGAACATTCTCAGGCTCCAGGATGCTCTGGAGGAACAGAAGACCACGGTGACCAAGAAAGTGATGACCGTCACGCAGACGCTGGTGGACGGCAAGGTGGTCTCTTCCAGCACAGACACCCAGCAGCTCTGAGCAGCCAGACCTTCAGTTTTTCACAACACTAAAGCTTTCTTTATACCCCATTGCAGGACGGTGTCGCTTGCCGACAAGAAATGATTCTCAGGCTAAAACACGCCATGATTCCCCTTGTCGGAAAGTGACACCGGTCGTATGGAGTATGGGTTAGGCTTAACACAACACTGGCCAAACTTTGATGCTGTGGTTGATTCTTTTCACCCATTAGTGCGACAACACTAAGCCCACACTGGCTAAGAAAACATTAAAATCCTTATTATTACAGTCATCATTTGGAACCATTTTCCAGACTAACACAGGACTAAATTTCAATATAGGCTCATCTCAACTTCAGAGGGAAACTAGCTCATCTTTTATTTATTCCATTGCCATTTTCTTTTACATGTGTTTATCTGTCTGTTCACCAATTAACCACTTAAACCCTACTTTACCCCGAAAATAGCTCATCTAAAAGCTGACTGCAAATCGTATTGTATTGCTTAGAAACATTAGAAATGTTTTGACATTTTCTGAACATATAATAGGGGCAGCAGGTCGAAAGTGGTTAATGGGCTCAGACGTTTACAAAAGGCGTTAAAGAATCAAGTTTTGTTGAAGTGAAAACGGCCATTTTGACCAACTAAAACCATCAAAGGAAATTGTCTGTTTTGTTTTGTTTTTGTCCATCTCGTGTTTGGTTTTCTCTCTGTTTGTTTGGATCTGTCTGATGTGCTGTAACGGTCAATCAAAGCAAAAATAAAGTCTACTCCCGTAACATCTCAGTTTGGCTGTTGTATCTTGTTTTCAGGAACATCAATAATATCATGTTAACACATCGGGTGCCCAGAATTATTCGACGTTTAATTTGCTGGTGCCCATGGCAACCCGCCATTTTACCTACCTTCGAAGTACTGGCGAGAAAAGTAATCCAAGTAAATGTAATCCAAGTATGTCCTGTTTATTTCGCGAAAATCTTTTCTTTCAGTCAGGACCGTTTTTTATCAATTCTAAGCCACAGTGTTTGTGTTATACGGCCGGTAGAAGAGGCTGCCGTTTTGAGAAAAAAAAGAAAAAAGGAAGAGAATCCGGAGAAAACAGCATTTTTGTGCAGCCGCTAAACAGGAAGTCAACGAGACAGACAGCACGTCCGGGTGACGTAATTTCGCGCTGCATGTTGGGAAATGGAGTTTGTTTCATCACCGCGGTAGCCAAGTGCAGTAGCTACAGTACAGTATAGTTTACTGTACAACGCGTCGAACGCGTCGTGGGCACACGTAAACATCAAAGAGATTGGCGCGTGGGCACCCGATGTGTTAAACACTGGTTTCATTAAGCTCGACTATGCAGGATTTATGGTGTGGTGTTAAACACACTCGCCCTCCCCCCTCCCCTCTCTAAGAGGCATCAAACACGTGGATGAATTTGATGCACTAATGGATTAGAGCACTAACGAGCACAGCACGAGTTTGACATGTTTATGACCCAATCGATCGCCTCAGCTCACGGCCGCCCCCAGTGGAACAAAAACAAAATACAGTCAGAGGGGCGTGTCTTTCAGTAGGGAAACACACCAGCACAATAATATAGTGGCTGATGGGAAATGATGGCTTCATAAGAATGTGGCTAAACATTACACAGTTGACCTGTATACTTGCTTCAAATACATTACATCAACATATTTATAATGTTAAAAACAAGTCATCACGAAGACCAGAAGGCTAAATATGAACTATGAGTGTAAACAGACTGTGTCGTCCACAGTGCAGCTAGTTCCGGTATTAAAGAGTAGGGGATAGCATTGCGTAGCCAGACAACTATTACACAATCTCCGGATGCTACTGTATATAGAGTCTGTAAAGTTAAAGCCGAGAAAGGAAGCTGTCATCTGTTTGTCATTTCCATTGTTGAAAATAATTATCTTTGAAAATATCTTTAAAACATATTTTTGAATTCCCATTTGTGACAAGCAGCAAGCTACTGTATATATGCTTTGAATAAGTATTTACAGTAGGACATATTTGCCCTATTGCATAGACTAAACGGAAGCGGGGAGGAGGCGGGACATCCGTGTTATTCTCGGATCGTTTTCACCGCTTCCTTTGCACAGACTGCAACGGAAGCATTGGAAAATGTTGTGAGTCAACAGTCTGGCTCGGGAGACTTAGGATAGCAAACTATACTACAGGCAGTGAACCCCCCAAAATAATCATATTTGAACTGGAGACCCCCCCCCCCCCCCCCCCCCCCCACCCTGACAAGTACTCGGAATGTAAGAGCTGAGGCATTACATTTTGTCTGACAAATGATAAATATTGTGAAAATAGCAGATCTACTAGCTCACAAGGCCTCGCAACCTTTTGCCAAACCAGCAAGAAACTGATGGTTTAAAATAGCCAACACTGCAGATTGATAGATACAGTGCCAAAGGACAGATACGTTTTTATGGTTCAATAGTATTTCCTCAACAGATGTACATATCACACTTTGAGGTGCTTCTAAGGAGCAGTGTGCATGAGTCATACATCTAAATATTATATATGCCTTATCCAAGACACTTAACTTTCAACAGAAGTTGATAAAACTAGCAATGATTCAGGTCTCAGACTCAATTTCAGCTAATTTATAACTAACTTTACAGCTCAACGGTATGTCGAGCTGTAAAGTGGAAATCATTAAGCTTCCATTGACATTGCTGTTTTGCCCACTGACATTTGGCCAATAACATGCACAGTGAAATCCTCTGTGTCTATACAGTATCCATTTATAACTCAATTAAATTTCAGAAGAAATGCGAGTGTTGACTGCCATTTTTATTCATCTGTATGGGATCTGTACTACGGTATATCCAGCATGTCTGCAGTGGTTGGAGGTGCACGGTCTCCCTTATTTTCCAATGTAAAAAAGTAGACCCTGCTTCCGAAAGTATTACTGTTGCAAGCTCATAAGCTCATAACATGTCCCCTGCCTAAGCAGGGATTCCGTCTTTACAGAGCTGTCTCCCACGCGGGTTTGAATCGCAGGTATGACATGAAACCTACAGATTAGCAACCGATTTTACAGTGTGTAGTAAAGTTAGTTGGCATAACTGCAGTTTATCACTCTCTCCTTTCAGGTGATAAAAGGGTCAAAGAAAACAAATACTATAGCATCATCTTGGGTGTGGTGGTGGCCAAAGTCTAAACACAGGAGCCATAGGTGAAAACCTATAGCCTACGTATGTGTGGCAGGACTCTATAAAACATCTTGGTGGTCCTACGGCCAGCACTCTGTGATCCAGCAGCCTCTCATCAGACCTCTCTGTCCACTGATCTCCACTCTACTCACCAATGGAGCCTCTTATTAGACGTCAGAGCTCGCAGCTCTTAGGCCCTTCTTCGCTGCGGGTGGAGAGGTCCTACGCCGCCAGCGTCAGCGGAGGAGCCGGAGGCTATGGCACCAGGATCTCCACCAGCTCCATTGGCGGTCGGGTCGGCAGTGGCTTTGGCAGTGGCTTCAGCAGCGGCCTGAAGTTAGGCTCTGGCTTCGAGATCTCCAGGACCCTGGAGTCCAGCGATGGGTCCTTCAGAATCGGCAACGAGAAGGCCGTGATGAATGGCCTCAACGAGCGCCTGGCCAGCTACCTGGAGACGGTGAGGAACCTGGAGCAGGTCAACCAGAGCCTGGAGATCAAGATCAGAGAGGTCATTGCCAACAGAGGCCCCAGCGAGGAGCGAGACTACGGCAAATACAACGCCATCATTACGGATCTGAGGGCCAAGGTGAGTGACAGCCATCGTTCAAAAATTATATGACATGCTGCAGTGGTTCTCAGAGTGGGCCGGAGCCCACTGGTGGGCCGTGAGGATATCGCGAGTGGGCCCCCAAGTGATTGGCAAAACACAAGACAAAGTGTTAAAGGACAACAAGGGTTCATATTTTAGGTTGTAATCAGAGAAAAGAAAAGATCAGTGTTAAATCGTTTTGTGTCTATCGTTTTAGCTATTTTAGTGATTTTGACTTCAGTGGGTGGGGGCATACGTACAAGTGGCTAAATTGTATTTTTAGACACAATAAGCTGGCGATTTCTTTATAACTATTTACAGTAACACTACAAGCCCCCATAAGTCACATCTGCCCAAGAAAGATTGCGATGCATCTTGGGAATGGGCTAAACATACCTATTTAGCCACTTGTACGCATGCCCCCACCCACTGAAATCAAAATAATTTAAATCGCTAAAATTACAGAAAGCAGTGAATGAAAACATGTTAACACTCATCTTTTCTCTACTTACAATCTAAAATATGATTGTAAAAAAACTAAGTTGTCCTTTAAGTGTCAGATGGGTGGGGCACAGATGCTTTTGAGATTTTCAAGTGGGCCCTGATCCATAAAAGGTTGAGAACCACCTGTAAGATATACTGTAAGTGATACAATTCATATTTTGAATCACTTTATCTGAACACTGGAAATACAAAAAAAAAAAAAAAAAAGTTGGTTTTGAACACTGCCAATAATTATAATTCAGATCGAACTATCAAACTTTAACTCATTGACCAACTTCTCATTTATCTTCTTCCTGTTTCACTTTAATATAACTCCATGGCCAGGATTGGAACACAAGAATTGTGTTTATTTATAGGTACTGTATCTAAAACCAAATAATTCTTCAAAGAGTTCAGAGTCAAAGAGTTCATGTAACCTCACTCTTTCACAACTTTATTACCGTACCTGGACTTTGAATCATACCGTGGGTGAATCTCTGCTGTCCAGTGATGAACTGCTTTCACTGATTGATTTACAGCATGCTATTAACCCACAATTATCCCTTTTTATGATCTAAATGATGTACTAGCCATCAGAATGGCCGATGAGAAAAGCAAACATGAAAAGTCATGATACTATCACAGTATTTGTACACAGCAACATTGCTCACTCACTCACTGTCCATTTGTACACTCTTTTGCACTCAGCTCTACAAGTTCTCAACATGTCACCGTGAAACACGTTGTGAGCATGTGAATCTGCTATTCTCACCACACGACCCCAGCATATGACAGTATATAAAATAGGGGGTTAAGTTAAATGAACCCTATGCATTTATCTGTGGCTATTTCACAGATTTCTGGGCAGGAAAGCAAACATCTTTTTCATGTCTACTTTCACTCAGATCCTGGACATGACAAAGGGCAACGCCCAGCTGGCCATCGCGCTGGACAACGCACGTCTCGCCTCAGACGACTTCAAACTCAAGTGAGTGGGTAGCTTTGTCTAGACTCCATGTTTGTGTTCTAGTCATTAAGCGAACAGCCAAATAATTGTTCTACAAGCCCAAACACAAGTCAAACCCATTCCCATAACAATGATATTATCATAACCTGAAGTTAACCTCCTTGCAGGCTGGAGTATGAGATGTCGATGCGACAGGCAGTGGAGGCAGATGTGCACCGTCTGAGAAGGCTGCTGGACGACACCAACGTGATCCGTCTCCACCTGGAGACCGACATCGAGGGTCTGAAGGAACAGCTGATCAATATGAAAAAGAACCACAAGGCGGTGAGGAGACCATTTATTGCAATGATATTGCATTGTATTCATTATAATGATATTGCATTGTATTTATTATAATGGTATTGCATTATATTTTGTGGTGCAGTTAGTGATGCACAACAAGCTACACAAGATAACACAGACTTCACAACCCCGCCAAAGCAGAGCCTAAATATACACAGTTATTACATGGAACTGATAGACACTCATAGATACTAAAGATACACAGAAATGAAAAGAATTGAATGACATGCTGACACAGTGAAAACATAAATGCTATTACAGGAGAAGGCTGGGGATGTGGAGGGAGTTTGAGCACTGACAAGCTGTCATTGTGGTAGCAGCGATATGGGAGGGTGCACATGCACGTTGACCAACATGACTGCCTGAACTATCGCAATGCACAATTTCATAATGACACCATAATGTGACCTATTTCAGCCAGACATTTATGAAAGAGAGAGACGACCACTTTAAACCTCAATATGGTACACAGACTCAACCTCTTCAATTTATATCTGGGACACATTTCCTTTTATGTTCCAATATTAAGACATTTTCGTTTTAGATTTGGGATATGCAAAACAGTTATGCAATTGCTCATCTGCTGTTATCTCATGAATCTACTCACTGGCTGTATTCATTCATGATCTGGAAGACAAGGTCAGAGGTGCTTAAGGTGGCGAGTTGTGATGAGCAGAGGAGAAGAGAACGTATTTTAACCAGTCAAATACAGGCGCTCGTTCGAGGAAATAACTCCCCGTCCTGTTTCCTGTTCAACAGGACGTGGAAGAGCTCCGTGCCCAGATCTCCCACACCGTGCAGGTGGACGTTGACGCACCTAAAGGTCAAGACCTGGCCAGAATAATGGAGGAGATGAGAGAGAAGTATGAGAAGATTGCCCTGAAGAACCAGAAGGAGCTGCAGGCATGGCACGAAACACAGGTACAATCAGTTCTAACCCAGACTCAAACTCCTACACCCCAAAACAGATCTATATAGACCTGTTAGCATCTGTTACAGTTCAATTAGCGTTACTTTCTGATGAACAAGGGGTCAATACATCTGTAATCGGTCGTCTCTCGGACTCTCTCAAATCGGGATTGGCTTCAGACTGAAACAATCTGGCATCGGTCAAATTCTTCTTAGTATAAGTGGATATGCAATCAATGTACGTCAACACAGTGTGTGTGTGTGTGTGTGTGTGTGTGTGTGTGTGTGTGTGTGTGTGTGTGTGTGTGTGTGTGTGTGTGTGTGTGTGTGTGTGTGTGTGTGTGTCCAGATGACGGAGGTGCAGGTCCAGGTGACAGAGAACACGGTGGCTCTGAAGGAGGCGACCACGATGGTGACAGAGACTAGGAGGAGATGGCAGGCCCTGGAGATTGAACTGCAGTCTCAGCTCAGTCTGGTAAAGTCATCATTCCTGGTGAAACCGTCTACACATGTAACGTCTAACAGCACACAGTAAAATCCTCTGTGTTAATGTGTAACACATGTAATACATTTTTTACACTGAGGATCATACTGTGTATTTATTTCATCCCAACCATTGATTGTGTTAATCTATCAGTCTAACACCAAGTGGTGGATTTTTCTTTTACTTAACTGAAAGTATCAATACTGCAATATAGAAATACTCTGTTAGGGTGCCCTGACTGCCCTCACACCAAAGAACCTATGAGAGTGGAATCTGCGTTCCGCCAATGCATTTCAATGAGAGTGAAGCGGTTTCATGCCAGCAGAGGATTTCTGCAAAAAACGCTCCCTTCTCATTGAAATGCATTGGAGGAACGCGAATTGCACTCTCATAGGTACTTTAGTGTGAGGGCACCCTTACAAGTAAAAGTCCAGAATTCTAAATGTACTTGAGTAAAAGTATGAAAGTGTTGGCGTCAAAATGTACTTAAAGTACCAAAAGTAAAAGTACAAAATGTTTGAAAATAGCAGATCTACAAGCTCACCGCGACACGCTGTGAGCTTGTAGATCTGCTATTTTCAAATAGCCTAGGTATAAAATAGGGCTAAAGTGGTTTATTTATGTTGTATAATATCATAATTGATATCTGCAAAGTAACATAGTAACTAAAGTTTTCAAATAAATGTAGTGAAGTAAAAGTACAATATGTGGATCCGAGATGTAGTAGTGGAGTAGAAGTAAAAGTATTGGAAATTGTAAATACTCCAGTACAAATAACTCAAAAGTACATTACTTAAGTAAATGTACTTAGCTACTTTACACCACTGCTAACACCCCCCATCTGTCCCCAACAGAAAGCAGCCCTGGAGGCCTCACTGAGGGACATCGACATGCGCTACAACATGGAGATGGAGAAGTACAACGAGATCCTCCTGAGGCTCCAGGCTGAGCTGGGCCAGATCCGCACAGACATCCAGCAGCACACGCGAGAATACGAGGTCCTGCTCAACATCAAGATGAAACTGGAGGCCGAGATCGCAGAGTACAGGAGGCTGCTGGACGGAGGAGCAGACTTCAGGTGAGTAAATCATCGTTGTCGGGTGGAAACCTTGTATGTCCAAAACCGTTGGACAGGTATTTATCATTTTAAAAAGGATTTAAACTAGTGAAAACAGCTGATCGGCTGTTTTCACTACTTTTGTGTGACTGCTTTGTATGATGAAGCAGGGCTTTACTTAAAATGTACAAATTTGAAACTTGGAGATACGAGGTTTCTGCCCGACAGTGACGATATACTGTGCGGAGAGGAACCAGAGAGAACCACAAATATGGCAGTGTTTTGGAAACTGTTATTTAAAGCCTTTGGTCTTTATATATTGTATAAGGATATTGTATAAACCATAGTTTCAGTGTAAGCTACTGTAAGTGTTCAGGTGTATTAAAATGAGCCACGCGAGAGCTTTGTCCGTCTTCCGGGAACCTCGTTGTAACTTTCAAATGACATTCAAATGAGCTTCATGCAAAAACGGAACGAAGCGAGCCAAGCTCAGCGTCCTTGTCAAGGCACGTGTCCTTGTCAACGCAGCAACATATTTCACTTTTAACCACAGCGACCCTAGCACCCATGTTCTGGGCATGTAATATTGGGCTAACATTCAGCAAAAAGAATTCTGAAAATATCAGATATACATTTTCAGATATAATCGCAATGCAAAACGTTGTAAGCTTGTAGATCATCTATTTTCGATGAAAACAAGTTTGTGTATAGGGACAAAAGGGTGTGCAGAACCCAGGTCAACCAGAACCCCTGGCGGACCCCGGTTAACGAATCTACAAAAAGACAGACAAAACATGAACTCAATTCTATGGTCTCATGCTGGACATAAATGTTTCTCCACCAGATACTTGTAACTGAAACAAGAAGCCTTTAATCTAACATCTTGTACGTATCATTTCTTTCAGACTTGAAGATGCACTTCATTCCAAGACCATTCAGACCAAAGTGGTGACGATCGTTCAAACTCTGGAGGATGGCAAGGTCGTGTCGGAGAGCAAGGACATCAAAGCCAGTGAAAAAGTCGTGGAGTCACAAAAGTCAAAAGTCGTGGAGTCACAAAAGTCAAAAGTCGTGGAGTCACAAAAGTCATAATGGAAAAGAAAAGAAAAAAGATTTCAGCAACAAAATAATAAATGCCCTACTAAAAGGAAACTGTGCTCTGTGTGGTCTTGACTTAATAATGTAGGTCAGGGGTTCTCAACCTTTTCAGGCTGCGACCCCCAAAATAATCATATTTGAACTGGGTACCTCCCACCCTGACAAGCACTAAGAGTTGAGGCATTACATTTTGTATAACACGGTTCTATTAGTGAAAATAGCAGATTTACACGGGCGAGGCGTTGTGAGCATGTAGATCAGCTATTTTCACAATTGCTGCCACTAATATTTGACAATTTGGCCAATGTTTCATTTGTCATTTTAGAGGGTGAAATCAAAAACATGTTTTTCACACTTTTAGAGTAACCCTAACCCTTTATCTGTAGTGATAATATGGCCATACCTAACAGTAGATGCCCAAAAAAATAGAAAATATTATAAACAATTTTTGTGTATATTTATATCAAAGGTCCCTAAATAGGCCACACTTAATTGTGGGCTCGCCTGGAAGGCGAGCACACGTATGTTATCTTCATTATTTATTTCTATACTATACTAGTCAGTATCCTCAAAACTTTGGCGCGCTTCATCTCTTAAACGCTTACACCTTTCAACACCATTCAAATTTTTATGTGTTCAGCTTACTGAGGACAAGTGTGCGTGTATTTTTCTTTTTGAAATGTTTTGTAGTATAATTATAAAAAAATAAAAATGTTTAACTTTAAGCACCCAATGCATTTCCAATGGGTTTAGTGAGGAAAGGGACCCATGTTTATATTAAGGCGCTGTGGCTGCAATATTCACACTTCAGATATGCTATTTATATCAATGCGTTCACACAGGTCTGCTCTCTGATTTGATCCAAATATCTAAGCTGTGTGATGTATAAAACTATAGTTATAGTTAAAACTATAAATAAATGTCCCTCTCCACTCTACTGATTACACAGCTGTGATCAAGAATCAAGTCCGGGCGATGGGATGTAAATCCCATAGCCATATATCCTAGAGCCCGCAGGGACAGTCAGCCATATTAGTGGTTGTTGTTGGTTGTCAGGGAGATATCAAAACCAATGCATTTCCAAGTCAGATCCACAAACACAATAAAAGCCATGCTCCACTCCTCAGTCTGGAGTGGCCACATAGAAGAACGCCTTGGTTATAGACATAGTGGAGGACAGATGTGATCTGGGATTGTTAGCCAATATGTATATGCACTCAATATACTCCACTACAGTTGGAGTCCATTTGACAGTTGCTGGTTCCCAAACACAGAATCAAAAATGTAGATCTAGAACACATAGAATATGTACAGTACAGTAAGGTTCAGTAGAGTACAGTAAAAGTACAGTAAGGTTCAGTAGAGTACAGTAAAGTACAGTAAGGTACAGAAAGGTACAGTACAGAAAGGTACAGTAGAGTACAGTACAGTAAGGTACAGTAAAGTACAATACAGTACAGTAAGGTACAGTAGAGTACAGTAAAGTACAGTAGAGTACAGTAAGGTACAGTAGAGTACAGTAAAGTACAGTATAGTAAGGTACAGTAGAGTACAGTACAGTAAGGTACAGTACGGCACAGTAGAGTACAGTACAGTATAGTACAGTAAGGTACAGTAGAGTACAGTAAAGTACAGTACAGTAAGGTACAGTACAGTAAGGTACAGTAGAGTACAGTAAAGTACAGTAAGGTACAGTACAGTAGAGTAGAGTAAAGTACAGTACAGTAAGGTACAGTAAGTTACAGTAGAGTACAGTAAAGTACAGTAAGGTACAGCAGAGTACAGTAAAGTACAGTACTGTAAGGTACAGTACAGTACAGTAGTGTACAGTAAAGTACAGTAAAGTACAGTAACGTACAGCACAGTAAGGTACAGCAAGATACAGTAGTGTACAGTAAAGTACAGTACAGTAAAGTACAATACAGTACAGTAAGGTACAGTAGAGTACAGTAAAGTACAGTAGAGTACAGTAAGGTACAGTAGAGTACAGTATAGTAAGGTACAGTAGAGTACAGTACAGTAAGTTACAGTACGGCATAGTAGAGTACAGTACAGTATAGTACAGTAAGGTACAGTAGAGTACAGTTAAGTACAGTACAGTAAGGTACAGTACAGTAAGGTACAGTACAGTACAGTAAGGTACAGTAGAGTACAGTAAAGTACAGTACAGTAAGGTACAGTAGAGTACAGTAAAGTACAGTAAGTTACAGTAGAGTACAGTAAAGTACAGTAAGGTAAAGTACAGTAGAGTACAGTAAAGTACAGTAAGTTACAGTACAGTACAGTACAGTACAGTACAGTACAGTACAGTACAGTAAGGTGCAGTACAGTATAGTAAGGTACAGTACAATACTGTAGGGTACTGTACCTTACAGTACCTTAAAGTATCCTATTTGTTGGGTTGGAATCGAGCCCACACTGTTTCGAAGGAACAGTATTTCTAGTTACTTCCTGAAATTCAGAAATTCAAAAAGTGATGACATAGACAGGTCCGCTTGCATATAAATGAACCTTTGATTACATTCACCTGTTTGTTTCCCATTGCTGGCTCCCATTACTCCCATTACTCAGATTTTAAATCCCATCGCCTGAAGGGCTGGTCCCCTCCGATTGGTTCAGAAACACACAGGCTTCCTTTTCAAACTGAAACTTCAAAAAATAAAATACCCAAAATAGTAATTTCATTGGGTCTTTAAATTGTCACTTTAGAAATGTGCAGATCGTCTATACACTTAAACTTTGTGTTGGTCTGTTTACTGTTGAGAGAGAAAGCAATGTTTCACATTAAGCTAATCATCTGGGGACCCCCCAAAATAATTTGGGGACCCCCCCGGGGGTCCCGACCCACAGATTGAAAACCACTGATGTAGGTCACTGGCAGACATACGGTATGTGTGCTTGCTTACACCTTCTATATTTATCACATATCCAGTCTTGATTTGCCATTGGGTGAGGGGAGTGATAACATTCCTACTGCGCAGCGAAAATAGCAGATCTACAAGATCACAATACATTGCGATGAGATGCGTAGTGAGCTTGTAGCTTGCTGCCATTTTCACCACGCCAGGTTGAAGGTTATTAATAAGTGGTTAATAACTGATAAACGTAAGCGACCTTGCCGAAGGAACTTGGAATCGAGCTCGGCATCAAACACGGCCACCACGGGGTCTTCAACGTTTTCAGGCCAAGGACCCCTTATAGTCCAGTAATTTTAGGCCAAAATTAGGCTAAACCTAAAACAAATTGCAATAGTAGCAAACTCAACTGATTCTGTATCCTCATTATGTCCTTAGTGAGGGAAAAAAAGTCCCAAGGAATCCCATCGGGGCAAAGTTTTGAAAACGACCTACCTACCTTCACTTACTATACACTACACTATAAAGGAAAAATGACTCCCAAAAAAATCTGCTTTAAGTGGGATGTGAGGGGTCAAACTAGGGTTTTTTAATTATTCTGAATCCATTGCAAGCATTTGTTTTGCATGAAAAACATTCCTTGGGCAAGAAATGGCCCCTCAAAATGATGGTTAGGGTTAGTCATCAATTTTCACAGTCTTTTGGGGTCCGTTTTTAGCCCAAGGAATGTTTTTCATGCAAAACAAATGCTTGCAATGGATTCAGAATAATTAAAAACCCCTAGTTTGACCCCTCACATCCCACTTAAAGCAGATGTTTTTGGGAGTCATTTTTCCTTTATAGTGTAGTCGTGTATAGTAAGTGAAGGTAGGTAGGTCGTTTTCAAAACTTTGCCCCGATGGGATTCCTTGGGACTTTTTTTCCCTCACTAAGGACATAATGAGGATACAGAATCAGTTGAGTTTGCTACTATTGCAATTTGTTTTAGGTTTTTTCATATAATGACTGGACTATTAGTCGTGAGAGAGATGAAGCACAGACCCCCACAACCCATAAATACCATATAATTTAGTTTCATCGTTTGACAGCACAATCATCGGTGCGGTGTATTTTGGGTTCATTCAATTTGTGTCTTCTATCACTCTGTACTTAGTGTGCTCTTTTCTCCCCTCTACACCAAACCTCTTTGCCGAAAATAGACGATCTACAAACTCACAACGCCTTGCGCTGCTTGTAGATCTGCTATTTTTGGCTAAAGTTCTCAGAATATGGACGTTAGGGTTCAAGTGGTTAATATAAAAAATAAAATAAAAAAAGTTTCTTTCGCACAAACATTTGGGGGACCCCCTGTAGTAGCTCTGAGGACCCCCTAGGGCTCCCAGACGCCCTGTTGAAGACCCCTGTTATATAACCATCGCTTCTCCCCATATATGTACTGTATATACTGTATACATCAGTATTCATACCTAGTATGTACATAATATGAACAGATGTTCTAGCCCTCCATTCAAGGAAATCTCCAAACAAGCTGACGTGCGTTAAATTACGGATGACATAACCGCCCCTGAGCTTTGGGAGTTGGGGGAGCCCCTATATAAAACAACTCCTCCATCACGTTCCTTTTCTCTTAGGCTGGGCTGCCTTGGCCGCCTGCCAACGCTCCATACCACCCCCCCCCCCCCCCCCCTGCTCTGTGTCCACAAGACATTGTGTTGCTCTATCCGCTACTCAGGAATTCACAGTCCCGACCTGCAAGTTACCAAGCTTTCACCCCCTGTCGTTTAGAGAAGGCCTCTTATTCCCAGGACCCTTGGTCCGATCCGGTTCTGTCCAGTCTCTCCTGTTTGTTTTCATTCCCGTTAATCACTCTGATGTCCTAAACAACGTTTGTTTGAGACAGAAGGACCTCTTCGGGTCTAGGTTGACTCACTGCATAACTTAGTTTTAATGGGCCGCTGGCTTGACATGATGGAATTGCGGGAAAATTTGATAATTGGCCTGAAAGTTTCAGTATACACTCAGACGATAACTAAGTTATCTGTACTGAAACTTGCTGCCCCGAAAACAACTATAAATCCATGCACTGTTCGCCATTACAATGACACTTACAGTATAAGACTGAATCGCAGCGTTTCAAAAGACATGAATCATTTTGCTCATTTCTTTGCCAGACTGCAATCGAAAACTGTTCTCCAATTACGGTTGGCCACTAACAATAGTTGTTTAATTAGTGCCGGTTTTCCAGTGCCATGTTCCATGGCCCACGGGCAGTTGTTATGGTGTATAATGTGCGTGACAGTCCGGCATCCCAGTCTCAATATCTACTGGTCTGGGGGAGAGTTGTAAAGCTGTCCTCCCTCTGAGACACACACAGCTTTTGTTCCAGGGCTCTGCAGCCAGACGCCACATATTAGAGGACTGAATGAATCTGGACACATGGATCAGGGACGGAGGGCATTCCAGAGGAATTAAAAAAAAAAAAAAGAAGGGAAGAAAGACAAGGAACATAAGAAAGATTCAGAGAGAGAGAGGGTAAAACATCGGCAGATCTTTCCTGTGCATGCCTGTCATTCCTCGTGGGCCCTTTGGAGAGCTACACAGTAAAACCATCAGTGTTACGTTCATCCTTTTTTTATGAAGGTCTTTTTATTATCTATCTATAAATGCGAGAAGTCTCTGCGTGTGTGTTTGTAATCCGCGTATCTCGAGAACCGTTCGTCCCACCGGCTTCAGATTCGGCACGCGCGCTCCCCGCCGCGGCGCGGAGTGCAGTGCCGGGCCTCGACCCGACCCGACGCACGTTTTTTCCGAAACGGCGCAAAACGTTCGGAATCTCCTTATGCGGAGCTGATTGTTGACATCAGGCTGTTCCGGAGGAAATCATGTCATTGTGACATCACTTCATAAAAGGCTCTGACATCACGTACACCACATGACCCCACACTCCTATGACAACACGGGCATATTTACATTGTTCCCGAGTTGGCCAGGGCGCCAACTAGATGCTCGGCCGCCCATCTCCATATATGGGCATAAATGGACGTATCGGCGCAAGCGCTGACTCATTGTGACATACAATGGACGCAATCTCCGTATTTGGGCATAAAGGGGACACAGATACAGAGATCTCCATATATGGGCATATGGGCATTCTGACATCACTTCTGCTGACTCAAAGACAAACAGGCAAACAGATGGTCAAAACGGGTCCTACAGAGATCTCCATATATGGGCATTTTTACATTGTTCCCGAGTTGGCTAGGGCGCCGACTAGACGCTCGGCCGCGCATCTCCATATATGGGCATAACGGGTCCTACAGAGATCTCCATATATGGGCATATTTACATTGTTCCCGAGTTGGCTAGGGCGCCGACTAGACGCTCGGCCGCACATCTCCATATATGGGTATAAATGGATGTATCGGCGCAAGCGCTGACTCATTGTGACATAAAATGGACGCAATCTCCGTATATGGGCATAAAGGGGACACAGATACAGAGATCTCCATATATGGGCATATGGGCATTCTGACATCACTTCTGCTGACTCATTCTGACATCACTCCTGTACTTTGCACGTGTTGAATCTCTATATATGGAGATAACCGACGCATCTCACAAGCCATGGGCATAAATGGACACACGCAAACAGATGGTCAAAACAGATCCTATGACAACAGGTATAATGGGGTTTGCATTAAAGGGCGGGGCATTCATCCCCTATTTACATTGTTCCCGAGTTGGCCAGGGCGCCGACTAGACGCTCGGCCGCCCGAAGGGCGGCCGAGCTTCTAGTTTCCTTAATACAAAGAACACATGTATCATGTATGATGTATTCATGTGTAACTCCCAAGAGTGTACACGGGTTTGTTAAATGTACAATCAGGACATTACAGTGTACTTGAACAATTCTCTTTCTACATGCATTGGACCAGAGTGGTGAGGCACGTACACACATCTATATGTACATCTATACCTTGGTAATGGTGCCTATTTTGCAGTTATATATTTGTTCTTTTTTGGGAGGAGGACAATGTCAGGAATTAGTCCTCATACAGTATGAGTAAATATACCTGGTAAATAAATATATTCTTAATGAAATGTGATGATTGAAGAACTCATAATGCTCTTATTAACCTATGTTTACAATCAGGAATGTTACAGAATAAACCCATTTCCAGGGAGTCAGTTATCAATAGTCAAACCACACAATTTGATTGATTGATTGATATGTGTGGTAGAACAACCATATGAAACCTAATACTTTGTGGAGGTCTATGGAGGTTAAACTGTGGATGAGTGAATAGAGAAATATCTCTGGGGAAGGAATCCACATTAAAAGGATATCATATAGAACAGAAAGATTCAATTGATTAACTTGAAAAGCAAAATCAAAATAAGCACTGCTAAATTAATTGGGCTGTCAAATGCTTTGATGACAGGTGTCAGGAAAAATGTGTATATTAAATCTTCAAATAGCATCAAATGTGTGTTTATCAGAGTTAATTAATGAAGCAATAACTCACTCCAGGCCATTTAAGTTACAACAAGTGGCTTGTTGGTTCTCCACACTGTCAGGCAAAAAAAAAGAAGAAAAAAACACCCCTTCGCAATGACAACCATGGCCTGTCGTTAGTTATTGCTTTTAATTTAACCGCGTAAACTCTAGCGTCCCTATTCAGGGCGAACATTCAGGCCATTCTACAAGCTTTTAGATTGGCTATTTTCGTCAAAGAGATTTGGCCTTGTGGGGGAGGGAGAACAGAACTAGTGTAGAACAAAATGTATAAAGGTTTTAAGTGGTTTTATTTTTGATAGCAGTGTGAGAGAGAGAGGACATGCAGAAAAAAGCCTCAAGTTGGATATGAATCCAGGCCAGCTGCAAAAACAAAAACTGCTCATCACAACACAGCCAGGGCATGGCAAGATGGAAGGCACTGGCACAAAGGCTTTCCTCGGCTTTTTGCAAATTGTATTGATTGGCACAAACCTCTCTTTTCCTGTACAGTATGGCCTTTGTGCATTAGGCTAATCCTTACAAGAACAACACAAGGACGTCATTGTCATGACACTTGATGATACCTCTTGTGTGTCTCTTGGCGAGGTGGATGGCAGCACTATCCAGGTGTCCGCCTTTTCTTGGTCACTCGTCAAATCAGCTAAGCTCCCCACGCCGTCCTTTTGAATGGTTGCGGTTTCTTCTGCATCTTTATCATCTGTTCCTCAGTGAGTTTACAGTACGTGGGACCTGTGCTGGCTATGTAATTGCAAACAAAAGTGTGACCTTTTTGCCACTTCTTTGTCAAGTACCTCCTGCAATGTGGCACTTTTATGTGCCCTGAGACCACAAACGTTGGTCCCTGCTCCCCATCAATATCTCTCCTGTTGTGCGATGGAGTTTTGTTAGTCATAAAACCATGGGAACAAAATAAATGTACTGCCTCTATAAATAGCAGTAAAAACATTCTTTTGAGAACGCCTTCTGCAAGGTGGACACCAGGACAGCGCTACACCTACAGTACATGCCATCCACCTTGACAAGAGACACACAAAGAGTCCTCATCAAGTGTGTTGATACTGACTGTCATTGTGTTGCTCTTGTATTATGTAAGTTGCAACAAGGATTAGCCTCCGCCCCAAAGCCCAAATACCACTCTGTACTGGCAATAAGAGTTACTGCCAATCAATACAGTCTGAGAAAAGCTGGGGAAAGCCTTGTGCCGGTGCCTTCCAGCTTCCCATGCCCTGACAGGCTGTGATACAATGAACAATGTTATTTAACAGTACTTGGAGGAAATGAAAAGTCAAAGTGACTTTGATTTGACAACAAATATTGAGGAGTGATTTCCTGAAGCCAGACATTACGCACTTTACACATTTTGTATGGAAACAATGATAGGCCTAATAACAAAGGGTTTGAGTTTACCGCTCTGGATGAGTTGAGGTGTGACAACCTCAGACATGCCTGCCTCCCAACTGCCACCAACTGAAGATTAATTCAGGCAGATACTGTATGTACCAAGCTGTTCAGGCACGTGCAAAGAATGTTAGAGAGGCAGGGGCTGACATTTCTAAAAGGGCCTTCTGGTGGAAATATCGAAAATAGCAGACCTCCAAGCTCACAGCCGTCACGCTGCGATGCGTTGTGAGCTTGGAGGTCGGCTATTTGTGTTTGATACCACACTGAACTAAGCATAATCAAGTCAATACTGGAGATGTGGCGTAGGGCATGGATCTCTACACAGAAAGGGCAATTCTTCAAAGATGCTGCAGTTCAAGAGAGTTTGGACAAGGAAATTCTCTTGAATGCTGCCTTCAGGTATGGCATAGGGCATTTGCATTTATTTCACCACAGTAAAAACTGCATTCATGGTCTGGAGAGGGCACTTTTTACAGACGGCTAAAAGGGCAGGGGCTCAAGCCCCCTTTGATGACTATGTGTGCACGTGCCTGAAGCTATTGTTTGGTGCACACACAGACGATGCAGTTGCCATAGAGCTTCACCCCACCCTCTCTCACCTTGATGGGGGAGAGCAAATGTGTACACAGAATACGCATGCATTGTGTACACAGCATGCTGTTCGTGTACAAGTGACCTAGGCCCACATCTGAACATGTGCAATACTGGATTTCCTGAGGAGCCACCGCCAAGTGGTGGAAATGGACAACATCACATCAGACTCTGATAGGGCTGTCACAATTATTACATAATCGTCTAATCGTAATTATTTGACATAATCGCGATTATTTTTCATAATCGTTTCCATGTTGAAAAAAAATCATTTTTTTTTTAATGAAATAATAGTGGAGATAGCAAATCTACAAGCTCACAACGCGTCGCGTCGCGATCGGCTATTTCCACTATCAAGGTACTTTTTCAAGTATAAAGTTGTCAAATATGTTAGTCATTTCTTTGTATATTTAGGTTATGTGTCATATCTGCCATGTGCAACTTCAAAGCCTACAAGCCAAACAGGAATGTAATTGTCAACGACAGAACCACAATTAAATCGTTAATCACAATTATTTCAGTGATTAATCGTCATAATGTCATAATCGCGACAGCCCTAGACTCTGACCCTCAACACAGAGGCCCCTGAGTCAGGGCTGCATGGGGAGTCCTCTCCTCCACTGTACACAAAGAAATGCGTGGCCACACACAGCTCCAATGGCATCATGCAGTTTGCTGACGACACGACAGTGATGGGGTGAATTGTGGTAGACGACGAGACTGCCTACATGAGATGAGGTCAGATCACTGACTCGTCAGGAAAACAACCTCGCTCTCAACCATTTCCACCTCAGGGTGTTGAATTTTTGGATAGTTTGGGGAGTTTACCTTTTTGGATAAATGTATTATTAGTGTAATTCTCTGTATGCCCATTTATACATCTGTATTGCATGCTTTTAAAAGTATCTTATATGTCACTGTCATTTGATTGATTATCTGATTGTCTGTAGTCACTGACACTGAGTTGGGGCCCCTAATTGTTCTTCACCACCCAGATATCTCATCAGGTGTCTCTTTGATGGTGTGGCCTACAGTATACTGTAATAGACCAGTGTTTGTTCATTCTGGTGAAGGCCAGCAGGCTGAAACAAATAGATGAATTAAAATGAACTTCATATGAGCCAGAGAGGGCGATGTGGTTTTCCTACATTTTAATGTTTGTTTCCAGTAGTCAGCAACTCACCACAAATATCGGTGTGCATTACCTTTTCTACTAAATCATCCTAAAATTGTCTTGGCTAATGCGAATGCTTGACTTCCTACTTTCACACGTCATAATATGACATGCAAAGTATAAAATAGGGCTTCAGTGTAATCCAATCCAGTGTCACCAAAGTGGTTCTTACATCGTTGACCAAATTCAGCATCATTATCTCATTTACAAGGACTTGATTCATTAGATTAGGAGTATGTTTTACTATGATAGATATTAGCTGGATTTGTAATAATGTATCAGGGTGGTGACATGTGATTTCTTTTCCTGCAGTCTGTGTGGTGCAATATGTTTGGCTTTGGTTCAGGGCGGCTGCAGCCAAGTCATGAATAAAATGTTGCAATCGCACAGGAATGGGAGTTAGAAACAGCTCACATGGTAAAGGAAGGGTGAGGCGAAACTGCAGCAGCAAAACTCAGTGGAAATATCATCTGTTGCAGACACATTGCATCAGCCAGAACTTACGCCATTTGTGACCCGCTCCAGGTCATTTTGACAGGCCCTCTGCAGACATACATAGACGTTAGGGGTGTAACGATACATTTTAATAGCGATTCGATACATATCACGATACCTGTACATGGTTGATGATACGACACATGGACGATATTGGTTCATTCATGGCCACACGATACGATTCGATTCAATGATTTAAAATCGATATAACTATGTAACTATTTAGCAAAGACATTAAATCTGTGTAAAAGGTGTGGCTAGTGCAGGTTTTTAAGGGAAACATGTATTACTATGGATATAAATAAGTAAACACAGTGATTATCTGCCAAATACATGGACAGTGTATATTGACAAACCTGCACCTTGATATGAACCCAGAGATTACACACATTTATCGATAGACCAGTGTAGCTATATAGAAAAGAAAAGTAATTAAACCCCTCCTTTTAATTTGTTCTTCTTAAAAATGCTAAATACAATGCACAAGTGTAGTATCGATACAATCGATTATTTGCACTGCCGATTCGATACCATACAAAATAAAACTATACGATTCGATTTTAGCTGTTTTCATATCGATATACTTCGATTTTTTTAAGTTAAAAACGATATTTCGATACAGTTACTATATCGTTACACCCCTAATAGACGTACATCTGCTGCTGACAGGAATTGGCCTTTCGGAGGCTATCAGTGACCTTAATAACAAACCAGCCTGTCAGTGTGTAATTAGTGAGTCCATTCAGAACTTTCTCTCAAGCTATGAGTCACTCGTGATAGGTCGGAGACCTGCAGTATAACAACCTCTCTAATCTAGCAGTCTCCCCTCGGTGAAGCTCGCCAGCTCTCCCTCTCTAACACGCGTGTGCTCTAGGGCTGTCACGATTATGACATTTTACATGACGATTAATTGTCACTCAAATAATTTGCGATTAACGATTTAATTGTGTATTTGTCGTTGATAATTACATTTCTGTTTGGCCTTTAGGCTTTAAAGTTGCACATGGTAGATATATGACACATAACCTAAATATACAAAGACATTACTGACATATTTGACAACTTTCTACTTAAAAAAAGAACATTGATAGTGGAAATAGCCGATCTACAAGCTCACAACGCGTCGCATCGCGACGCGTTGTGAGCTTGTAGATCTGCTATTTCCACTATTTCTGAAAATGTCTGTAAATGTATGAACATTTTTCAAACATTCACGATTATGACGATTATGACAAAATATTTGCGATTGATGTCAAATAATTGCGATTAGACGATTATTATGTAATAATTGCGACAGCCCTAGCGTGCTCACACCACCATGCACCCACCCACGCACGTGCATGCAGGCATGCAATCTCCCCCACCCTCTCAGACTGTTTCCCCTCTGCATCACACATCTGCAGGGCGTGCCGGGCGTGAGTCAGTCTGTCATGGTGAGCTGGGCCTCGTCCCAACGGGAGAAAGGAGAGAGCGGAGGATTGGGGGTGGAGTGGAAATTAAGTGGAGTGGGAGTGGGAAGAAGGGACGAGGGTTAATGGGTGGGTTGACAGAAGTGTTGCAGGGGTCTGGGTCATCAGTGCTGTGACGGTTAAGTCAGGGCTCTCCAGAGCACCCTGGGTGGCCCCGCCCTGCTGGTTCAAGTCCTCCTGAGCCTTTGTCCAGTAATACACGGTCAGCTTTCTTAATGTCTCTCCTACAGTATACAGTATGTGTCTCCCTCTCAGCTTTTCTACAGTGTTACAATCTCTAGTTTCCAAAAGTCTCTCCTCTACACTGTCTCCCTCTTAATGTTCCTATTTTCTGTTTCTCCTACGCAGTCTTCCTCTCAGCTTTCCTACTATCTGTTCCAGGGGTGGACTGGGCATCTGGCATACCAAGCATATGCCCGGTGGGCCGACTATACAAGTGTCTTTTTATTTAATTAGGATAATTGCTTTAATTTTTAGGCTGGGTGGCCACTAAGTGGAGAGGGCCAATCCCTCTGTAACACTGCAGGCCCACAGAGCAGAGAGACATCATATGATTGGCCCACTGACTTGTCTATCATCTGAATACCAGCCTAGAAGCCCAATCACAGGCTACTGTGGCCTAGGAGTCCCACCCAAACATAAAACAGCTGATACAAGCCCACAACGTGTCGCTGCCTCGACGCATTGTGGGCTTGTAGATTTTCTATGTTCGGTTCGCGCCGGTTGTGGAGGGGCCGGTCTGCGCCAAGATGCCAAGGCCGAATTTGTGTCCCAGTCCTGCCCTGATCTGTTCTCTCCTACGCTGTCTACATGGTCTCCCTCTCGGTTTGCTACTGTCTGTCTCTCTTACATGTCTCCCTCTCAGCTTTCCTACATCTGTCTCTCCTAAGGTGTCTCCCTCTCACTTTTCCTAATGTCTGCCTCTCTTACGCCGTCTTGCTCTCAGCTTCCCCACTGTCAGTGTAAATAAATAAATAGTTAACTAGAAAAAGTGCTCCTCAGAGAACAGGCCCACATGTACACTAGGTCAAGTAAGTTATTGTAGGCCAACAATGTTCGGAATGCAGCAGCCTCCTCTCCTGGTGGCGCTAAAACAGGCATGTGTGAACTTTCACAGCAATCGTATGGTGCGTTCATGATTTGAGGCATTTTGTTCAAAGCGAACCACTCCTGCAAACTTTAGATGTATTAGCCAATCAGGATGGAATATGAGAAACCGGACTGATCTGTCTTGATCACATGCCCATAGAGTACATATATGTGTATAGATTTGTGTAATGTTTGGACAAAATCTGTAAGAGTAATATGCTTAATGTGCCTATAATAAGTGCACTATAATAGGCTAATGTGAAAAGGGTGGCATTTCTTCCTCAGCCTAGTGGGAATGTGCGTGCAAAGTTTCACGGATGTTTGGACAAAATCTATAGGAATAATATAATTAGCTAAAATCTGCCTCCTGGTGGTGCTATTAACAGACCAAAGAAAGAAATTTGATCAGGTCAACAACGGTGCCAGAGATTAGCTGTTCATAGACGGAAGGAGGGACACACACACACACACACACACACACACACACACACACACACACACACACACACACACACACACACACACACACACACACACACACACACACACACACACACACACACACACACACACACACACACACACAGGGTGCAAAACAGTCTTGGCCACGCCTTTGGCCTGGCGGAGACAAAAATTGAGTCCACTACCGGCGCTCCTGTTCTGAAAGACATGAAGGAAGGAGTGGTTCAAGGTCACATGGAGTGAGAGGAGGCATGGGAGCAGAGGGCAGGGAGGAGTGAGGTGAAGGGAGGAGGAGGAGAGTGGGAGGTGAATGAGGACACAGGATGAAGGGTGGGAATGGACTGGGTAAAAACCAACGCAGGGCAGAGGTGAGAGAAACGAAGAAAGGACATTGTGGGAGGCAGAGGGGAGTAACAAGGCCAAATCCAAAAGTATGTGTAAAAACAAGAGTGCTAGCATGTGCGTGTGTGAGTGCATGTGAGTGCATGATTGTGCGTGAGAGAGAGAGAGAGAGAGAGAGACAGAGCGAGAGAGAGAGAGAGAGTGTGAAGCATGAAGTTAGAACAGAACTAGGCAGCGAGCCACACTTTTCTTCCCAGTTTTTCATTTTCTCTGCTCGCTGGAGAGCTGGAATGCCCAAGACACGGCTTCCCGCTCTAAAAAAGAAAAAAGACAACTCGACATGTGTGAGTCGGCCGTCTGGTCTCCATGGAGACGGGCCCAGAAGAACCCAGTGACCAGGAAGGGGAGTCGGTATAAGTGCAGACCCAGAGGACTGTGATGATTACCCCCTTCTGTACGGCTAAAAATACCACACGTCTCTCTGGCGTGTACGAATCCAACCTAAAATGACTCCTTCAGAAAGACTGTTCTCGTGAGTTTGCGGAGTTCAGACAGTTTGGGGCCCGACTCGGGAATATTTATTTTCTTTTAACCACTTGAGCACTATTCTATACTTCGGATCGGTTATTCAAAAAAAGCTGATCAAAAGCTATTCTACAGTACACGCTGATCTGCTATTCTTGAAAAAAAGAAAAGAAAAAAAGAAAGAAAACATTTCGCCTATAACGACATGCCCAAATGACATGCCCAAAATAGGGACGCCAGAGTAAAGTTGGTTAACCGAGAAGGTAATAATCGTAAGCATACATAGCTTTACATGATTCAGCCCGCTTCATAAAAATAGCATTAACTGCAGGCTTCTTTTCCACACAAAGGAGCTTGTTTCGATCCAGTTGCTCTGGAAATATGTTATCCATCCAAGATAGTTTCACTAACCTTGACATTCTTTAAATGAGTAACGGACCTGACCAACACAGATTGCAGAGAAGGTTAAATGGTTAAAAAAAAAGAAGTAAAACTGTAAACTGCACAGTGCTGCCTTGTTCTGAGGTATTTCTAATGATTTCATGGGATGGTTATTTCATTCAAGTGTCATGGTGTCAAGGGCAACTTGCCATAAGGGCCTTTCAAACAGCAGCTAAACATCATTTTGTCCTCCCTTTTCAGATAGGATGTTCCAGCCTTTTCTCAAACTTGGTGTCTTTCCAACCTGTTGTCAGAGCAGTGTATCACGATATATTACACTCATTTAATGTGTCCATTTGTAACTTTGAGAGAGACAAGCGACATTTCCCACTGATACAAGATTCGAGATTGAAGAGGGTTTATTGTTGACATGCTCTGGTGACTGTGCTAATAATGCCAGTTACAATATATAAAAAGAAAACAAGTAAAGGCACAGACTTTTAAGAAACAATATGGAGGAAGAATAATTTAGCAACCAGGTATATGCAAAAAAGATTATACTTATACAATGAATAGTGAAGATAGCTACAGCTATTCTACAAGCAAGCAGCTTGTAGAATAGCTATTTGTGCAATTTGTGAAAACCTTTTTTGGTTGTCGTCACCTATAATGGCATGCCAAGAATTGGAGTACCAATAAGTTGAAAGTGGTTAAATAATTCCGTAACTCACTGAAACGAAACTGTGGTGGCAAAATTAATAAAGTATGAAGTCTGATTCCTGACAATGCAGTCCTGCATCTTCCTGATTTGTTTAACTTACTTATACTAGTAACATCAAAAACTTCCATTACAAAACTTCTTCAAGTTGATCTGTTATGTAACAGGTCAACTTTTGTCCCAGTGCACTGTATACTTTTATGCAATTTGGAAAGAGTGCATTATTATTGAACGGAAGTTAGGGTCATGGAAACATACTCGGTAAAGGAAATGACTGGGCAAAACCTCAATAGAGCCAGAACAGAATAGAACAGAGACTTGGCAATTTTGTGCATTCATTTCAAACTCCTGATTCGGACCTCAGATCAGAGCAGGATGTTCCGAGCTGAGGGGTCCTGATTGCACAGACTGTTTTGAGGAAACGACTGAATGCAGGAATTCCATCACAGGAAGGGAGAGTCCGGTATTTAGAGAGGACAAGGGTTGGAATAACCCCTTCTACTGAAACGGCATGCCCAGACGGACACACATCCACACACGCATTCACGCATGCACAATGCACACACACGCACCCACACACCTGCAGAGTGCATTTTCTCACACACAAAAGGCCTGTGGAACATAATCTTGACAAAGCTCCGATGCCATTTGTTCCTGGTGGAAGCGAAACCCTTGAGCCTTGGGCTAAATGAGCCATGAGTTGAAATGAGCTGAGGACTGACCGTTGGACTCATAAGACCTAAAGCTCTTCTCCAACCTAATGAACCCTAGGTTCCCTTCTGGGGTGTGTGTACTAGGGATGGGACAATATGAGAATTGCATATCACGATTATTGTGACAAGAAACCGTGATTTATGATATTATCACGATAATCAAAATCCATTATCCTGGGGCGGAACATTTGCAAAAAAATAGCAGATCTACAGGCTCACAACGCGTCGCAATGCAACGCGTTGTGAGCTTGTAGATCGGCTATTTTTTGGCAAAGACATTTTTTAGAGAGTGAAAAAACTACTGTATCAAGTACAGTATGTATATTATAAGTACCTTTTACCAATTCAAGAGGGTTTAAGTGTTACCGGATATGCAGCTCGGCAAATAAAAGGTGAATTGAACCCAGTGCATGGCGGAGGACGATATCACGATAAATTAAATCTCCACGATACGATTATCATGCCCTTGGGATTACAACAATTTAGCCTTAATTAGCCCTTGGGATTCCTTACTTGTATGAGTCAGAGACAAATAAACCCTCATTAGTCTCTTAAATCCATGTAACCTGAAAGCACAAGCGTTTCTCATCCTATGACTCAAGGATGTTTGTCATAGTTCCCCACATAACTACTGGTTTCAGTGTTAATGTTATATTAAATCAAGTTTTATAGTTTCTCTTCTCAAGAATGTGCAAGTCTCTGCCCAAATATAAGTATGTTCTCATGTGAAAGTATCGGTTTAACTCACTAACTCACTAGTGATGCTAACACACTTATAAACTCAGTTGTATATAAACTCTGGTCTGAAGGGAGAGAGAAAATTATGTTTAAACTTTGTGTACATCCTCTGTTTCTAGCAGCTCAAGATCACTTAACAAACTCACACCAGCAGGTCAGAGGTTGTACATTTGCAGCCATAAATTCTCACAAGAGGCATAAGTATTGAAAGGCTTTGGGAAGTTTGTGGAGGTGGATGAGGACCATGTAGTATAGAACCATTGAGTAATAAAATAAAATAAAATAAATTAAAATAGTCAATTATTGACTATAGGAGTCAATAATGTATCTGAACCAACCAGCTCTTCGAAAGAATCAGGTTTTACTTTAAGTGAATTCAAGCAGGCCCATGGTTGATATGAGTTTTTCTTCAATTCATAGATAACCCTATATACAGTAATGGCCTTGTATTCCAACCCCAGCCTTTTCCCAGCATAATATTCTATTTGCATAATTAACTTTGCATTCTTCGATTTGTGAGTATGTTTGCACAATTCTTTGTGGGGAGTTTTGCATGATTTTCCAGTGAAGCAGATTGTCTATCTAAAGTTTGAAAGTATTTGGTATTCAGGGTATTGTGAAAACCTCACCACAGTCACAGTTAAGATTTGCTGAGCTTTTTATCTGCCTGTATTTTCTCCAATGGAACGCCATCTGACTGCCATGTGTTTTTTTGAGAACAAAAAGATAGCTATTAATTAATTCATCTGCAGTAAAGTCCCTCACATTTGGCTCCATTTATACCAGGGGTCTTCAACGTGTTCAGGCCAAGGACCCCTTAGTTGAGAGAGAAATGAAGCAGGGACCCCCACAACCTTTTCATAGATTCCATATAGTTTCATCGTTTGACAGCACAATCATCGATGTATTTTGGATTCATGTCAATTTGTGTTTTCAGATATTTAACCACTTGAACCGTCAATACTTAATACCATGACCTTTCACTCTGACCAAACCTCTATGCCAAAAATAGCTGATCTACAAGTTCACAACGCCTCGCACTGCAAGGCGTTATGAGCTTGTAGATGTGCTATTTTTGGCTAAAGTTCACAGAATATTGACGCTAGGGTTCAAGTGGTTAATATAAAAAAGGAGAAAAAAGCTTCTTTCACACAGATTTGGAGGACTCCCTGTAGTAATTCTGAGGAACCCCCTAGGGCCCCTGATTTATACACTTAAATTAACACTAAGGGCTTCACTGTGTGACTGACTGCTGTACCAGTTGTGGGTCAAAGGTCAAAGCAAGGGGTTCCCGTTACATTGTTTTGTTTACACGGTTTCCATGGTGACCTATACAGGAAGAGAGTGTCAGACAGCACAGTAAACAATGACGAGATAAAATGACTTGCTGGGGTTGTTTAGGTTAACCTGAGGGAGATCCTATGACCCACAGCTGGACAGCATGTGTAGAAGTGCAGTGATGCTATTCCACTATACAGAAGACTGTCAGTCAGTCAGTCAGTCAGTCAGTCAGTCAGTCAGTCAGTCAGTCAGTCAGTCAGTCAGTCTGTTGTGCACTTGAGGCATACAGCAGTTAGTAAAGAATAGGTTAGTTAAAATCAATGGCTGTTACACACTTGTGTCCCTTGTGTGTGTGCATGCTGTGTGTGTGTGCGTGCTGTGTGTGTGCGCGTGCTGTGTGCGTATGTGCGTTCATGTGTAGTTTTGTTAGCACTTGCTTTCTCCACCATATATCAGTGTATGCAGATATCTATGGACGTCTGGCTACGTAAGACTAGTGTGTGTACGCGCCCACATGAACGTAGTTCTTTGTTTTGCCATGTGCGCCCTCTTCATGTGTGTGTGAATCCCTCAAAGACTGTCCTAATATCTGTATGTTTTTTGTAACAACATCTATGTTTGTATTCAGTGAGTTCCAGAGTGTGTGTGCACTTTTGTTGTGACGATGCTCTATCTATGTTGACGCCTTATACTGCAACTTTCAGTAAAAGTTCCACCTCGTTGTTGGACAAGAAAACAAATGCCTTGTCTTATGTTTTGCCTTCGCAGTTCGCTGTTCTTTCCCACATGGTGTTTTCTGCAACTAAGCACCCAAAGTAAACGCATGCTTACGGTTTATACCGGCACACGCACATGCCCAGTGTACAGTATGCGAATGGGCCATGTGATATGTCCGGCACTCGCATAATGCAGTCTACCTGAGCGGTCTGTATTATACGCGACGCGCGCATGCACACTTTTGCGCAGTCAGTGTACATGAATGTTCATGTGAGTATGGACGGAGGTTATTCCTTGCGTGGAGCGAGATCTTTACAATGAAAACATCTTGGTGTGGATGTAGCCACAGGCTGTCTAGTCTAAAGTGTTAACGGCAGTCTTTCAGTGTTTGTCATAACATCAACACCTCTCTGTTTTACCGTCCCACAGTCTGAGGTGTGGCTGCTCCGTCACGCCACTCTGGATTGCAGTCATGCAGAACAGCTTCTTAAGCCTCATGGGGTCAACACACCGAGAGACAAATAATGGAGGCTTCGGTTCAAAAATCCAGTTAACACCTGTGAGGTCAATTTGACATGATGGGTATGAACGGAGAATATTATTGCTATTAATAGAAATGTGTGTGGGATAGGAGTAGGATTGTTAAAGCTGCAATCTGTAACTTACTTGAATGAATAAACGTTGATTTAACCGATCTGTATGGTAGAATATAGCATTAATATACTGTATCTACAACCTCTATAGTGGCTGGCGGGGGTCTCCCTTCTCTTCCACTGAGACATTTAGACTCTGGCGTCGAGTAGGACCAGTGGTGGAAAGTAACTAAGTACTTCTATAAAGTATTGTACTTAAGTACAATTTTGAGGTATTTGTACTTTACTTGGGTATTTCCAATTTCCAGTAGGCTATACTTTTACTTCTACTACACTACATCTGAGAGACAAACACTGTACTTTTACAACACTACATTTATTGGAAAACATACTAGTTACTTTGTAGTGTAGGTTTTGGTATTGATTATTATTCAAAAACACACATTAACCATTTCAGCCAGCATTGTGAGCTTGTAGATCTGCTATTTTCAAATGATTTTCTTTTTGACATTTTATACATTTGAAAACTTGTGAAATGGGACATTCTGCATAAGGCTGCACCCACACCAAAGTACCTATGAGGGTCGATTCCACCTTTCCGCCAATGCATTTCAATGGGAAAGGAGCAGTTTCATGCCAGTAGAGGATTTCTGCCAAAAAAAAACACTCCGTTCTCATTGAAATACATTGGCGGAATGGGGAATCCACTGGTTCCTTTCTGTGGGTGCAGCCTTATGAGTACGTTCTACTTTGGTACTTTATGTACATTTTGATACCAATACTTTTGTACTTTTACTCAATTCAATTTTGAATTCAGGACTTTCTATATTGCAGTATTGATACTTTTACTCAAGTACAAATTTTAGTACTTTTTCCCACCACTGACACATTCTGGTTGACAGGCAAGTACATCAAGGTCAGTGCAATCTCTCCCCTGGGTAAGCAGGATTTTCCTCTGGCAAGAGCGGTAGAAGTTCACAATCTTGGGATGAAAGTCATGAAACGTATGCCTTGCAGCTTGAAATTTGACCAGATCCGTGTGGTATTGTGTGCCCCCTCTTTCCCTGTGACATTCTCTCCAGGGGAAGTCTGGTTCGTTCCCAAAGCAGCTATGTTTATCAATGAGTAATGGTCAGGAAGGGCCAAAGGAAATGCTGCAAGGCAGCTCATGCTCAACCATGCAGCCATTTGTTTATTGAGACTGATAATGAAGAGTTAGTCACAGTGCAGCAGTTTAAGTTCAGTTCAGGGCACGGTTTCTTACGAATGATTAACACAATATTGTACTTTCACAGGATTTTAGCACTGACAGGTGTTAGTACTTCTCTCCGTCTTGCGTCAAATGTTGGCCACATGTACTGTAGGATTTAATGGAATACCCACATGTCTACTGCACCTGCATCTTCTTTCAAATGTATTGTCACATCACAGGTGTAAAATAAAGTGGATAAAATTATTATTCAAATAAGTGAGAAAAATAATCAAGATATAGGTCAAGACTAGTCACATTATTCCTAAATACATACTGCAAAGTCCATGGCTAGTAGAAATGGCATTGGATATAACATATACACAAGGTTCAGAACTAGAATAGTAACAGATACAATATAGATGTAATAGGGTGTGCCAATTGTAGTCTTAGAGCGGCCATATTTTGGGTCAAACTCAGCTTACACAGGTGTTGATTGGAGTAGTAGTATTAGTTCTATGCAATCAAACAATTGAAACACCTGTGTTTGACCCAAAATATGGCCGCTCTAGGACTACAATTGCGTCACCGTTGGCACACACTATATACTGTACTGTACATGTTACTACAAATCCCATGATGCATTTTACAAGTAGCAAGCAACCAGCTTGGCATGGCCATACAGTCTATGACTGGTGTTGAAGCTGATAATCACTATTGCACTGTAAGCACTGTGAATAAGGTTGATGTCAGGATTACTGAGGGTAGCACTACCACTGGGACATTGTGTGAGCTTGTAGATCAGCCATTTTCAACGGGTACAACAGGTACTCTGACAAAGCTATGACTCAGATATATTGGTCGGATCGGCAGTATGGCATAGGTGTGAGGGCCGCGTAGCGGCCTCAACTCTACTCTAGTAATATAAAATGTTTCAAAATCACCACTGTGTTCAATTCTCATCTTTTCATCAGTGACCATAGGACAGAATCGTTTGATCATCATTGATCATTCACCTATAATGACATGTCCAAAATAGGGACGGCAGGAATAGAAGTTAAAACTATAGCGCTCCCTGTGTTAAGCTGGAGCAGCAGTTTGTTGCGTGTACGCAATCCTTCCCCGCAGCTGGCTTATTTGGCCTGCCATTCCTGTGATATGACCAAAAAAGGCTGTTGACCGCGCACTGCTACTGGGAAATGTGCCTCTATCTCTCACCCACATCGGGGCCTGGGGAAGGGAAGAGGGAGGGCTGCTGCAAAATGCTATTGGAGGTCAGCAGCACAGAAGCCTTGTGAAGTCATGATCGGTGTGGGAGTGGTGAAGAATAGAGGAATGGGGATGTGTGTGTGTGTGTGTGTGTGTGTGTGTGTGTGTGTGTGTGTGTGTGTGTGTGTGTGTGTGTGTGTGTGTGTGTGTGTGTGTGTTGCATGCGTGCGTGCGTGCGTGTATATGAGGGGAAAGGGAAGCATGTCCTATGAAGGCAGAAAGAAAGAAGGTTCTCACTAGCCCCTCTTAAAACAAGATTATGTCATTATTTACATGACGTCGTACGTAGCATGATCCATTATGTACATTTCATGTATTTTTATTGTGCAAGTAATAAAATAAATAAAACAAAAAAAAAGTGCTCATGTGAGCGCTATAAAGGCAGGCCAGACGTTTTTATTCCCTGGCCTCTAGGGAGTGTGCATACAAAGTTTTACGTAGATTGGTGCAGTTACAGGTCAAGACACGACTTGGCCTGTTATAGCATTTCTTCCCCAGCCTAGTGGGAATGTGCGTGCACAGTTTCACCACAATCGGACACTTTCTTTGCCATCGTGCCAACGGTGCCAGAGATTAGCTGTTCACAGACGGACAGACAGATGGACGGACGGTGCAATACATAGTCTCGGCTATGCCTTTCGGCCTGGCGGAGACAAAAAAATAAAAGTAATTGCAATCAGTCCCACCTTTGTCAGCTGCAACAAAGTGATGAACACATTACCCACACAAAAAACATGCAGTAATCCTGTTCTCTATACTGCCGCCCCCTGGCCCTGGTAGGCCAGGGCGCCTGATGAAGGGGAGAAGAACTGGTTGGAATAACATGTTCCTTTCAAGCGCTACATCCTACCGGGGAAACTCCCCCTATCAGATGATAAGAAGCGGCCCGCTCACTCCTCATGCATTGAAGGAAGCATGAGCTCAGGGCTCTCCCCAGGTTGGCAGAGGGAGAGTAGCACTGGACGAAATATTTGTTACAAAATCGTGGGATAAGAATGTTAGTTATAAACGTTGGTCATGAGCTGAGCGCTAATCAATATCTTCTCCCATCACTCTGCAAACATGTCCTTGACATACTGGTGTGGACAGCGATGAGTCCAAAACAGAGAGAAACTAGGACATAAAATGACATCATGTTTCAATTTCGTTCAGTATGACTTGCTGACTACATTGGCAGTGGAGGAAAATGATGTTGACAAACAAAATCACAGTGTGAGAGCTCACCGATATAAATGTACGTATATGTCCCCTAACCTTTGGACAGCGTTTGAAACTATCCCACTCTTGGCTGCGTTTCCTCGCTTCTCTTACGTAAGTGGACCAGAGTGCGTTCGCATCTCCCTTCCGTCTTCTCATGCGGTCGTTGACTGAGGGCCAGCGGACATGGTTCTAAGCAGGACACTGGAAGAATCGTGGCAAAGACCAGGGACACTCCTGCACTGATCTCATTGGAAAGGCATTTGTCGTTTTCTTTTAAGGCAACCCACATAGTTGACCCCCCCCCCCCCCCCCCCCTTCCCCTCCTCTTTAACTTCACCTAATCTGGTCCGTCTCTGGGGAGTTTGGCTCACCTCTGCATGGCCACATGCCCACCGCCCCCCCCTGCACGCTGGGTTCATTCATCAGAGCTCCCATATAAGACCAAGGGAAGAGCAAGGCTCCGCTGTGGTATTTGAACCGGGGGGCCGGTCCTCATATTCCGTTCCCTGTTGACACAAAATATGAACGGAACAAACTGTTGGCTTTGACTTCCCAGTCCGAGGCGGAACAACAACGTTACCTGATCAATTTCAGCCATTTTCTTTATTTTGACATTAAAAACTCGACACATCGAGTAGGCGTATTTTCACAGGTAAAAAACAGAATTGTGTACAGTATTTTCTGGACTATAAGGCGCACCTGACTATAAGGCGCACTGTCAATGAATGGTCTATTTTCAAACTGTTTTCATATATAAGGCGCACCTGACTATAAGGCGCACATAATAGACGCTACCGTTGCGTTATGCATCCAACAGATGGAGCTGTGCTAAAGGGAATGTCAATGTCAATGAATGATCCATATATAAGGCGCACTGGACTATAAGGCGCACTGTAGTTTTTTGAGAAAATTAAAGGCTTTTAAGTGCGCCTTATAGTCCGGAAAATACGGTAGCTTCATTATTGCGACCGTTAGGGAGCAGTTTACTATGAAAACCTCCACCGGCCGTCCGTCCGTCCGTCCGTCCGTCCGTCCGTCCGTCCGTCGGTCACACGTCACACCTTTGCCCTGCTCATATCTCCGCATCAGTATGACATCACACCACATGTGTACACAAACCTTTGTGTAAGTTGCTGTGGCAACAGTCTGTTGTTGCTGGTCTGTTAGTGTACGTTAGCAACCACCTTAGCAACCATGGTTTTACCCTAGCAACCAACTGTTTACCCTAGCAACCAACTGTTTACCATAGCAACCATGTTTTTTTACCCTAGCAACCAACTGTTTACCATAGCAACCAGATACGCAGAGCAGGGATCTCCATATATGGGCATAAACAGGTGACATCACACTGATGTCAGATACTCAGAGCAGGGATTTCTCCATAATATATGGGCATAAAAGGGATTCTGTTAGGGATCTCCATATATGGGCATAAAAGGGATTCTGTTAGGGATCTCCATATATGGGCATAAAAGGGATTCTGTTAGCTGTTAGTGATCTCCATATATGGGCATAAAAGGGATGCTGTTAGGGATCTCCATATATGGGCATAAAAGGGATTCTGTTAGGGATCTCCATATATGGGCATGAAAGGGATTCTGTTAGGGATCTCCATATATGGGCATAAAAGGGATTGTATCCCAGATGATGCCCTGTTAGGAGATCCACACTAACAGAATCCATAAATGGTCCTACCGACAGCTGCTATAAGCCAACCCTGGCGATAAGGTCTGAGTCGAAGAAATGCTTCTTTCCTGGCAAGAATTGCCCCTTTATACTGTAGGGCTCGTTTGTGTATTGTATGACATCACGCCACATCATCGGCTGAGGACTGTGTGATGTCATCATATCTCCATATATGGAGACATAAGTTGCTCATGCCCAAATATGGGCTGGTGAGGTCAGACTTAGTGTGATGCGTAGGTTATCTCCATATATGGAGATTCAACTTCAATGAGTAACCATGGCAAACTGTCAACTGCCCGTATGTCTTGATGTTGATAATTGGTAAAACAAACTTTTGGCCTATTTGTGGAGATAAGCGACCAACGGTCGCTTATCTCCCGATTAGGGAGTCTTACTGGTGTAGAACTTGAGACAAGTACCGATACATTATCACCAAACAAAGTGTTACTGCTGTTAGGTTTATTCACTCTTGATGAAGACGAGACAAGATTTAAACTGGAATGAATGAATTAGTGACTAAAAATCGAATGTACAGGTATTTAATCTGGACTTGAAGGAGATCAGAGCCTTCTGTACAGAACATCATTTTCACAATCACCTGACTGTGGACGTAAAGGATATGTTTGAGAAACGCACTCACCTACACAAAACATGCTTCTTTAATCCCAACCACTCCTATGGGCCGTTCCCTTAAATCCCCCAAATTGGTTCACACAGAAGATAATTATCATCTTGTGAACCAGGATGACGAATGGACAAAGTCTAAAGTCTTACTAGTCCTCAAAGTGGCTCAGCTCAACAATTCAATCTTATCTCACGTTAATCTGCAGGTTGAGAGCAGGATAAATGGAGTCTCAAGCTTAAAATCATTATCATCGTCATCGTCCTGTCTGCAACACAGCAGCTATAGGAGTCTTCTATCAGGCTCAGGCAAGTTGGAACAGCCCAGAGGGACCGAGTCACACAACATCCCTGTCAACGCCTCAACGGGGGTTTTCCAGCACCGGGCAAGAGAAAATGAAGCCTCCAACAAGCTATTTAACCACATTAACCCTGGCATCCCTATTTTGGGCATCTCATTATAGGCAGAAATTAAAATAAATCACACACACAAATCAAAAAACATTCTACTCTAAGTGTGCCTATAGATTGACTATTTTTTGAAGATAGGCTTATGTGTCAAATAACAAGTCAAACTACCATTCAACTGCATGTTTGTTTACTGTAAGTGAAGTAATATCAACAATTGCTCCATGGGATGTATTCCATACTGTAGGTGTTGTACTGTACTGAAAAGAGGGGTCATTAGTTACTGGTAGATGTTTTCAGTTTAATGACAGTGATAAAACTCTTATAACATTTTTTTCCAAGATGATGTCAGTATTAATGAAATGAAAACCTCCCAGTTACATCATTACATGAGACTCATCCCACACCTTGTCCTTGAGCCACAGTTGACGTAATTATAAACCGTAAACTTAAAAGGCATAAAAGGCTGAAACTCGCTAAAACGATTTGTTTGCTTCATCATTTTGTTAGCGTCACAATTTGGGTATACACTAATAAGTCTACAAATGGGGTGTCACATTCTTTCTTTGTAAGAGTCCTGTCTTTCTTTGCTTATTTCGTCAGAGGATGAGATGAACTGATATTTCTCTGAGCTTGCAGCCCGGCATCTGCTAAACCTCATGAGACCTAAATGCCTTGCCAAGTAAATGACCAGAACAATGAGCAGGAGTGAGGGGGGAGAGAAGGAGAAAGGGGTGAGGAAGAGAAGGGGAGGGAGGAGAGGTGAAAGCTTGAACAGAGGGAGGACGCAATTACGATAGGTCCTCATTACGATGAGTTGCTGCCACCCTAAGCCTTTCACATGAACTGTTTCAAATGGTGTGTAATGGAAAGCTAACATGCCCTGCTCTCTGCTGGGAATCTAAAGATACCATCAGCATATTGCTATAATGGGACATGCATTGATAAGAATATAGATACTATAGATCGTGGACACCTTTTTATGGGTCCCTTAGTTTTTTGTTTCCTAATTTTTTTTTTTATTATTTCAAAACATATTAAAAAAAACATTAACACAATCCATATTCCATAATACTTATATATTAATAAATAAATAACAAAAGAAATAAGCAGGGAGTACTGCACAGCAAGTATGAATAAGTACAAGAAACCAGAATGTTTAGGTATACTACAAGCCCTGCAAGCCCGGCTTGGACTATCTGGGAATTAGTGTGGTGAAAGAAGTAGCAGGAGTGGGTATAGCATATAGAATAGTATATTCACAATACATAACAGGTATACAAGTATAGTCCAAGTGTACATAGACAATCTATTCCCAGTGCGGGTAGAAATAGAATCGAACAGAACAGTCAATCACAATGCATGGATTTATGTTTTCATGGACATCATACAGTCAAATATGGATGGTTAATTTGAAAGTGTGTTAATGTGAAAGTTAAATGACACTTCCAGAGTTAATTGTGTGCAAGAACATGTAGCAAGTGACTGCATATTATGTTTATGTTTAATAATTTAATAACACCAATTCATATTTATTTATTATTATTTTTTTGTTACTATGACTTGCTGACTACTTTGTCAGAGCCAGAGGCGCAAGATGTAAGCATGAAGTCAAGTGTGAGATCATCTCATCTCCCCTTGTGAACGGTTCATTACCTTAATCCTCTTGTTTGTGTTTCTGTCAGGGATTTACAGGACCCTGTTCTAATTTTAAAGATGACATCCTCGTTTTAGACCTGCCTCCCCATTTCACTGTGGCTTTTTACGAAGGCCCAGACTACTGAGTGCCTCTTTATCGCTCCATTTTATATAGCCATAACTCAGCAGGGTTTGTTTGCCAGGTGAGTGTGAGAGGACAGACCTTTACTCAGCCGTGCTGTGTGTCCGCCTGCCTTATACAGCGCTGACAGGTCAACCTTTTGTCCAGGTTTCACACGCTCACGTTACGGCAAACAAATAACTGTGTGTGTGTGTGTGTGTGTGTGTGTGTGTGTGTGTGTGTGTGTGTGTGTGTGTGTGTGTGTGTGTGTGTGTGTGTGTGTGTGTGTGTGTGTGCGCGTGTGGAAACCGGCCTGCAGCTGCAGTTTCGAAGTTCTGACAAAACACATGCATGCAAAATGACACACAGGAGCATACATGCACATGGCCCAACCCGGCAAATATGTGAAGGTGAACAATGACACGCACGCACGCACGCACACACACACAGACACACACACTCTATCTGTCTCATTTGCGCTGCTCCACACTGATTGCAAAATGTTGAATTATGAACCATGAACTGATTGTCCCATGGCACACATTATGTGGCCTTCAGAAATCCTACCTTTCTACTAACAAAAGCGGGTGGCAAATGTACTATTTGCTCCACTACATTTAGGCTATTTGATATGAAACATTTAGTTTTACAACATCACCCTGCAGATTGGCCTCCGGTTGACCAGCTGCAACATTAACAACACATCAATTGCATCAATAAATATAATACAATAAAGATGTATTATTTGAAATGAGCCATTCCAATAATGATTCTCATTAATAAGTGTTTTTTCTTTTGGTGCCTTAAAGGGGCACACCACCACTTTTTTCCACCACTATCTTCATATAATAGGTCCTCACTAAAATATCAAAAAAAGAAATATACTCAGTTTGGGTCTCATAGGAGAGCTGTGGGTGGGTCAAATCCTTCCTACCGGTGACATCATCAATGGGAAATGCAAGCTAATAGAAACTACAGGCTTTCTATTCCTGAAAAAAATGCAATGTTAAAGTGGAAGCCATTGTTCTCGTGATAATAAAAATCTATTTTTTTTTTTTCAAAAATATTATTAATTTCTTTTTTGTCAAACGATGATGTCACCGGTAGGAAGGATTTGACAGCTCTCATATGAGACCCAGACTGAATAGAAAAAAATGTGCTATTTTATTATGAACATTAGTGAGGACCTATTATATGAAGACAGGTTGAAAAGTGGTGAACTACTCCTTTAAGTACATTTTTACCCAAATACTTTATTTCTACACATTTTGGGTACTGTCACCTAAAGGGGTACTGTCACTTTAAAAAGTCATCTTAAAATATGAGTTAATATTTTTACGATGTCATTGTGGGAATATGCAATTATAAGCCAATCAAATTAATTTACTGTACTTAGACTACTTTTTACTTACTGTACTGGTCAGCTGTTGTTGGGGGCGAGGGGCAGATGTGACACTGTGACATGAGTTTCAGCCCCCCGAAATTATAATAGTAGGTCACGTGGTCTCTCTGAAAACGGTCTGAAATAGTCTGAAACTCATGTCACATTGTAATCTGCCCCTCGACCCCCAACAACAGCTGACCAGTACAGTAAGTGGTCTAAGTACAGTACATTTATTAAGTAAAACACCTACAGTACTTATGCTGCTACAAACAAAAGTTCAAATCATCATGGAGGCTACAAATTAGCCTCCATGACGCTAATGCTGTTCATTTCATCTAGATTCCATTCATTTAAATGACACAATGGCCACACTGTACACTTTCAGACCTCTAAACTGCACTTCATTCAATAAAACTCTAGGAACAATTTGGTAATTTCATTTGTTCCAACTTCCAAGTAAAACAATGTAGGGCCTAACCATTTTTGGACAATACAGTTCTTTGACTGTTGTGCATAGTGGTCCAGGTATTAAAAAAGAAAATAATTCCCTTCTCTCTGTCGGATCCGAGAGCATTTCAGGTCAAGTTTAGCCAGCAGAGTTTTTGAGCCTCTTTCGTGCTGAAGAATCTAATAAACGGTACAGCCAGCAACCACACAGCGAACTCCACTCACATCCAGCCACGTCGCTCCCAGAGGACTATAATTGCGTTGGCATTCGCAGTGAATGTTGACTTGTTAAGCTCAGAAGGCTCTCCATTCGTTTTGGATTTTGCACATGGTAATTACTGATTTAGCCTGATATACTGGAATGTAATCCACTGGGTAAATTCTCGATTTTAGGCACGCTTCCTACAATCAATTATTGCATTGCAAGTATAGCCAGACAGATTCTTACTGTACCAATCTGGTAGCATCTATTTATAGTATGACTTTATTATAAATGTCAAAACTAAACATTGTTTATTGGCGTCAGAGGAGGGGGGAATTGCCAATTGGGACCCATCTGCAGAGTTAATTCAGAAAAAAACAATGTTCACAATATTATGCACAGATGCTCATCTTAACCACCTCCACCAGTTCTGTTGCAATGCACGTCAAAATGCACGGGTTGCGATATTGCTGTTGAGGAATTGTTATTTAGCCCACCAACCCAGAAAGGTTGATCAAATCATCATCAGTGCCAGTTTCCAATCCAGTAAATGTTGAGTTGGAGCTGGCAGAGGTTTAACACCATGTGCTTCTCACAGGAATGAGAAGAGGCTCATTAAATCTCAGCCTGCTCAGTATATTGTCACTGTCGGGTAGAAACCTCGTATCTCCAAGTTTCAAATTTGACGTTTTTTTTTTTTTGCGAAGTAAAGCCCTGCTTCATCAGACAAGGCCGTCACACAAAAGTAGTGAAAACAGCAGATCTACAAGCACACAACGCCTCGTGCGAGGCATTGTGTGCTTGTAGATCGGCTGTTAGTAAAAAAAGATTCATGATAAAAAGGAATGGTTTTGGACATACAAGGTTTCCACCCGACAACGACGATATAATACACGTTCGAATGACTGTCAAGGGAGATGACTGACACAAATACCTAAAACAAAAGTAGTGACATCTTGTAAATCACATCACCAATTTGTTTTTTGACAGTTAGGCTTCATATCACAGTGGAGTCAGTACTGCTACACAAGAGTCTACACAAGAATGCTACGAATGGGGGGCGCCCGCTGGCCTACTGGTCCAGGTGCATACCACTTAGGCATGCCACATACCGTAGGCATGGATGCCTGGCGGCGTCACCGGTTCGATTCCCGATCCGGACGACCTTTGCCACGCGTCATCTCTCCCCCCATTTCCTGTCAATCTACTGTCCAATCAATAAAGGCATAAAAGCCCAAAAGAACTAATCTTAAAAAAGAATGCTACGAATGGCACAAGGTGTCACTTGGACGGACCACATCAGAAATGTGGTCCTCTAGTCTACAGGGACAAAGTCACAGAGAGAAGGATGAGGCTGGCAGGGCACTGCGTCACGCACCCGGAACTGGTGGCAAGCAAACTGGCACTGATATACAGGAAAGGCAAGAAGCGCACCACCTTCAGTTTATATAACTCAAGAGAAGACAGAGCAGCCTGCTGATAGACACAAAGTTTCATGGAACTCTGCCCCAGGGACGTGCAGAGAATGTTAGAGAGGCAGGGGCTTACATTTCTAAAAGGGCCTTTTGGTGAAAATATCGAAAATAGCAGAGCTCCAAGGTCACAACCTTTGTGAGCTTGGCGGTCGGCTATTTTCAGTGCTTTTCACACTGAACTAGAAGCAGTGCTCTTCCGAGCACAGGTCTCCACCAGGTCAGGCATGTAATGTGTTTTACATAAGTCGGCCTCCTGATGGCGCTATAAAAGGCTGATGTAAAAAATGCAGGGAAAAGGTTTTACCTTGGCCTCTAAGGAGTGCGCATACAAAGTTTGACACTAATCGGTGGAGTTATAGGTGAAAACCTGAATCGGCCTGTTATAGAGCCACCATGAGGCTGATTTGATTTTTCTTAAGTGGCATTTATTCCTCTGCCTATTGGGAATGTGCATGCACAATTTCACCAAAATCGCACACTGCGTTCAGGATTTCAGGCATTTTATTCAAAACTGACCAATCCTGCAAACTTTGAAAGCCAGTTTTAGCCAATCAGGATGGAATATGGAAAATCTGACTCATCCATGTCGATCACATGACTGTAGAGATACTGTCTACTGATTTACGTGATTTTTGGACAAGATCTGTAGGAGTACTGGCAAAAGTAAGTTTTGCAAAAGTCGGCCTCCTGGTGGCGCTAGAACAGGCCCATGTGAAATATTTGGGGCAGAGGTTCTGAATTGGTGTCGAGGGAGTGTGTGTGCACAGTTTGGCAGCGACCGGGCCAACGGCGCCGGAGATTAGCTGGTAACGGACAAACGGACGGACGGACGGACGGACGGACGCACGGACGGACGGACGGACGGAGGGGAAAACATACTCTCCCTCAGCCTTCGGCTGGTGGAGACAACTACTGGAGATGTTGCGTACAGCATGGATTTCTACCCAGAGAGGGCAATTCTTTCCACATTCAAGTTCAGGAGAGTTTGGACAAGGCAATTCTCTTGAATGCTGCCTTCAGGTATGGCATGGAAAGAGGGCATTTGCATTTCTTTCACCATGGCAAAAACTGCATTTGTGGTCTTGAAAGGGCACTTTTTATAGGCGGATAAAAGGGCAGGGGCTCAAGCCCCCTTTGATGTCTATGTGTGCATGTGCCTGCTCTGCCCATCCATTCAAATGTTTAACCTTGAACTTGAGCTTGACTCTGACCTTCCTTGACCTTTCAACCCAAAGATTAATTATATTTTCAGGAGAGCCTGCTGATAGTTACCTTGGTTTCATTAAAAAAGCTTCACAGGACATGATGTAAACATAAACGTGTGCCAAAAGAAAAGCTTATCAACAGTGCATGTGTTTTTTGAGTGCATGTCTTGTGTAGAGGAGATTATATTTTCATCAGGGTTCATTATCTGCTTAAAACTATATTGCCATTTTATATTTTATATCGCCTGCTGCACCGTTGTCCAGCTGTTTGTGTTGTTTGTTTAATGGACCACAATGTGAACAAAGCCTCTGCCTTTTTTGTGTGTGTATCTGTATCATCAATTTGGCATCTTTTAACATTGGTTGTACTGCTGTGTAAAGAATTGTCAATAAAATATTCAATCAATCAATCAAACAAAGACAATAGATGTTGTCACCCTGACCCTGTCAGACCACTCTCACTATGCCACATCATTATCAATGGCATTGTTTGTTTGGTTTTAGGTGTGGACTTTACAGTGCTGATAGGAGCAGGATTATGAGCTCCTGTTGAGACATGTCAACGCGCTAACTCAGGGTAGCGGTTCATTGGCGGGTGCTGAGTTTTCATCTACTCATCACAGCAATGGTTTCCTGGACACGGCTCCATGCTTTAATTACTGTTCCCCTGATTTGAGAGGAGAGCTTAGCACAGGGAACGGCATAGCAATGAGAATATTTCTAAGATCTCATGACAGGCCCTTGCAATATTTCAGAAATAAAGACAGTGCGGCGTCGGTTAAACCAAATATGACAGAGTTGAGGCCACTCCAGGAACATTTTCACAGAGAGAACTGATGCACACACAAAAACATAAACTCTATTCATACATAATAATTTATGTCTGCGCTGGTTCCTGCCAAAGAACGGGCTCCATCTGCCTTAGATAGCCTATACTGGCTAGAAGATGACAGGGAACCACACGAGAGAGAGCCTCTGTCATCAATTATCCACTTAAGACCCACGTAATAAACACCATACATAACACCACATGCACGCACAAACACACTCGGCAGCATGCACACTGGCAGAAGCAGTGCACAAGCCTAAAGCCCAATTCATACTTGGTTGTATGACTGAACTGTTTAACATTTTATAATAAGTTAAAGGACAACTTTGTTTTTTTACAACAAGGGTTCATATTTTAGATTGTAATTAGAGAAAAGAAAAAGTGAGTGTTAAAATGTTTTCATTTGCTTCGTTCTATTGTTTTATCGCATTTACCGTGCTAAAATGTGGGGCATGCGTACAAGTGGCTAAATATGTATTTTTAGACACAATAAGCCAGCAGTTTCTTTATTGCTATTTACTGTAACACTTCTAGCCCCCATAAGTCACATCCAACCATGAAAGATTGCGTTGTATCTTGGGAATGGACTTATTCTGTGTAAAATGACATATTTAGCCACTTGTACGCATGCCCCCAACCACTGAAATAAGAATCTCTAAAACAATAGAAAGAAGTAAATGAAATAATTTTAACACTCATCTTTTATATTCTTTAATTACAATCTAAAATATGAACCCTTGTTGTAAAAAAATAAAGTTGTCCTTTAAGGTATTTGCACAGAGCAACACGATCGTACAGAGAAGTGTAAGTCAGGCTTGACACGTGTACTGTACATTCAAACACATATCCAGTCACACACACACACACACACACACACACACACACACACACACACACACACACACACACACACACACACACACACACACACACACACACACACACACACACAAAAACATCAGCACTCTCGCATAGGCTTTAATCTTAAGTGCCTCTTTAGTCTGCATCGGTACGGGAGCCATGCAGGCTAGTGCTAGCTGTCATTTCTAGTAGCTAGTTAAAGTTAAATGCATTCATATGGTGTCTTTCTGAAAATTAGTCTCCAATTAGCTGAATAGAATTGAAACCAGCGGTAAGCCTGCTCGGGGTGCCCCAGAGCTGCCTGAAGTTGAAAGCCACTGCTCCGAACAAACCCAGTGCTGAACAAAAACCCAGGCCAAAGTTTGACAGTCTGTGGAATAGCCATAGAATTGCAAGAAGGGTCCTTTTGTTCTTAATCAGATTATAATGATCTTCAGGCCAATTCATGCAGTGCATGCAAAAGAAACGACCCTAGAACTGGTCGTCTCTAAACAAGGGACATGCTTGTATATTTAGACGGCAATCACACCCGGCCAAGCTGCCTTGTGCCTGTAATAAGTCCTGCGTTTGTTGGCTTAATTGACGGGTTTATCTTGAGCTATTGAGGCTCATCGCTCATTTGAAACACATGTACTGGAAAATCAACATTCCACATGCATAGGTCTCTCTCTCTCTCTCTCCCTCTCTCCAAATACATATACCGTTGCACATAAAGAACTAATTTCCTGTGTGGCGATGACCAGGAACGATGACGTCCGCTCTTTAATTTCCATGTTGCCCTGGTGATAACGACAAACTGCCCAAGGCCACATTTGACTGTCCAACCGACAGTGAGCCAGAGGCAAATATTAGATTTCATTCTAATAATGACTATTCTGTAACTGACACACACTTACTTCCCATTTTCAACTTGATACCTACAGTACTGGAAAAAAAGAAAATAGAAAAAGAAAAGTAAAATTAAACACCAAACAGAAAGTAAGCTAACATCCAAGAACCAATGTCATATTGAATAAAAAACATAATGGGTGAGGTGGAAATAGATACAGTAAGTCATGCCATATCATTATTCATTCACATTTTTGTTCCAAAGTCTACAGTAGTTGGACTCCAGTGGCTACTGTAGGAATGTGTGGAGGAGGTTACTGTTGTCACAACAATGACAGAGTTGTTTGGGAGCTTAGGAGAAAGGGTTTTCTGGACAAAAAGATGTGTGAGGGAGCAAAAACAAAAGTCCTTGATTGATATTTTAATTTATCCTACATCTTGGCCCCCTTTTCACATAAGCGCGTGCACTCACTCAGTGCACGTACACACACACACACACACACACACACACACACACACACACACACACACACACACACACACACACACACACACACACACACACACACACACACACACACACACACACAGTTACTAAGGAGACAGCAGTCAAGTTTGGTTCAACAACACAGACAGTATAAAGAGGAAGCCAGCAGGAGTTAAGTAACTGGATTTGGAGGACAAACAGCCATATCATCACACTGCGTCATTACAGTGTGACGATGAAGGGTTCCTATTTATACTGTGGCACAAAATCATTTAACCACTTTAACCCCAGTTGAGTCCCCCTGCAGGGGCCTATAATAGGCACTCTCCTTTTACCCCCCTCTATACTGAATATCTTCATGATGATTGTCAATTACTGCTTGTAGATCAGCTATTTTCATCGAATGTTCACCCATAGGAATGCTATAGGTTTCATGTGGTTAACCCACTCCCAGGGTCAACCACATGAACTCTAGCATCCATATTCTGGGGTGACTGTAGTTACAGCAATCTGTGTCTATCTGTAAATGTCTTTAAAATGTATGTATGTGTGGCCTGCGTGTGTGCGTGCGCATGTGCTTGCGTGCATCCGGAACTAATCTTACAAACCGCTCTACTGATCAGAACCCCTATTCTTCTGTATACGCTGCCAGTAGGCAAAGAAGTACTTCCAATTTGTTCTCTATAGTTTTTAAAGTATTTTACTTTAATGTTTTGTAAGTCAATTTGGCTCCCTCTGATCAGGCTGAAACTGTGGCCAAATTTGGAGTCATGCGTCACAGATACATCTTAGAATTCTCATGTCACAGGCTGGCCACATAAAGTCTGAGAGCCACATGAGGCCACGCCATTCCTATGTGGATCTCAAGACCCACAAGAGAAAACATTAGTAATGTGGAGGATCACAATGATGTGATTCCCCCATAATGTTACATTGTTGGAATTCAAATAGGCCCACTCAGCTTTTAATGTGGTATTTTGGGCCACAGAGTATATTATGTAGATTTTGTTTGGGACAGAGTATGAAATTTGAGTTAGGTCCCTATGGAGCTGCCTTGAAGTCTGTGTTTTCAGTGCCCCATGGTGAATGGAGGGAGCAGTGGATATTGGAGGAGTGGCGTGGAGTATGGAGACACCTAGGCTTATTTTGGCAATCAGAAGAAAAATAAGCTTGGGCAAGCCCCCCTATGTGCAGATATCTTATTTTACATCAGTATTGTTCATGTGAACTGGTTTGTTTAAGCTTATCCATTATAATTATAAAATCACTATGATTTATCACTCGTTTTCCACTGCGGATCACCTACTCATTTACTCAAAGCGGACAGCAGCAGTAGTCATGTCACCCTCCACGTCATTTCGAGACGCCGGAGGACCCGGCGAGATCCGCCGGGCAGCATAGAATGTGCCGCGTTAGGTTAGACCTGTTAGCATCCGTCACCTCTCTGCGCTGAACCCTTCCATTTGCTGTGTCTGTAGGCTATATGCCACATCATTATGCTGTGTGCTTAAAGTCAAGACAAAGGAAGATTGGTAAGGCTGTGCTGCCCTTTCTTCTAATTCCCCCTATTTTTTCTTTATTTTATTATTATTCTTTTTATGTTTATTTGGTGAGCTCAAAGTTTGTAGTCCGGTCGAAAACCAGGGGTCCAATTGGATAAGCTTTGCAGGACGCGGTGTGATTGGCTAGTGGGACGCTTGATGAAATTAACTCATAAATAAACACTACCCCTCACTTCACAATAGGTGCAAAAAATGTCTGTCCAGGCTCTGAAGCTGGCCAACATGAAAGAAAGCAACCAGATATGGCCTACTACATCCTGGCACAAACAGCTCAAAGTCTGTTGTGTAAAATGTCCGATCAAAAACTGGGGGAAAAACCTGCTCAAAAATGTCCGGGCTCCCAGATTGTTGTACGCAAGGGTCCCATTGGCCAAGCTTCAATGGGCGCCTTGTGATTGGTTAGCGGGACGCTTAATGAAATTAACTCCCTACTCTCTTCATACGTCATTTTTCATCTTAGGACCCCCAAATGTTTATGTATTTGGCCAATGACCCCCATCTGAAAATGTTTTGTGCCAGCGACCGCAGAAGAGAAGATGTATTGCGACCATCAGGTCGCAGTTACTATCAAAACCTCCACCGGCTGTCAGTCTGTCAGTCAGTCACGTCACGTCACACTTTTCCCCTACTCATATCTCCGCCACCGTTGCCCCTATCCATGCCAAACATTGCACACACACTCTTGCTGCCAAACCACAACCTTCACCCCTCATTTCTCACATGGCCCTCTTCTAGTGCCACCATGAGGCTTCTTGCAATACACATTTTTGGACACTGCTCCTTCATATTTTGCCCTAAAATCACGCAAAGTGGTCCACAGTATGTCTACAGTCATGTCATCAACATGGATCTGTCCCATTTAGCGCCACCATCAGGCCGATTTTTGCAAAACACATTTTTGGACACTGCTCCTTCAGATTTTGCCCTAAAATCACGCAAAGCGCTACACAGTGCGCGATTATTGCCACCGTAGGAGACGGTGTCGCATAAATTAGAAGGCGCGGCTTGTGATTGGCTGGAGCGGAGGTCTGGAGTGCTCGGTGTAGTCACTTGGACCGCGCAGGTGAATGTTAACCTCTATGCCTAAACCTCACCCTAACCCTAACCCTGGTGAACGGAAAAGAAGCGCTCCTTCCCCCACCGTCTCCTACGGTAGCAATAATAGCATAGTAGTCTACACCCAGGAACCAATGGCACTTACAGGCCTATTTGTGTATACATGTGACCTGACGGTCGCTTATCTCCCGATTAGGGAGTCTTGGTGTTATGTTCAACATGTTAAAAAATGGCAGATGTACAAGACCAGATCAGATGTGCTATTTTTGAATAGGCAACATAAATGGATAAAGTGGTTAAAATGATTGTGATGCTATATTAATTTACTTTTTCTGGGGACCCCCTGGAACCCCCCAAGGACCCCTGGGGGTCTCCGGACCCCACTTTGAGAACCACTGCTCTAAACTACAGCAGGTCGCAACATTTGATTCTGTGACTGGTTGTGTGTACCAGTTGACATAATTTTATTATATTGTCTGCACTGCCACCTTGTGGTGTAAAGTCAATGATACACTGCATGGTGTTATGATGCCTCTCCATTTAACAGATGTTCCTCATCATCAACCAATACTGTATTAAAGGCCATTTTCATATTCTCTCAATGCATGCAAGTTAGAATCTTTTTTGCTTTTGTCTATACTGGAAGGATGTCCTGTCATATATTTATGCCAGGAAACGGGGAGAGGGATGGGGAGTGACACGCAGCAAATCTGGTTGGGCTCGGGAATCAAACCAGCGACCCGCTGCAGATTACACAAAGTCTATGTCGTATGCGTCTGGACCAGTAGGCCAGCAGGCACCCCTATACAATTGAGTTTAACCTTGTGTAATTAGCATTTAGCACCATCGTGATTTAAACCAATTCCTTCATATAACATGAATTCATGGGTTTCATTTGTTGTCCTACAGCGGCCATGTTGACGACCAACACAGCACAGGTGGATGCCAATCAGTAAAAATTTAAACACCTGTGTTGGTCCTCAACATGGCCGTGTACTACAAATGAAACCCATGAAGAGAAACTATCAAACTTGATATGCGAAAATTTGACCAAAAGCCGATCTGCTCAAAGCATACACAATGTGGGTTGTGAGCAGTGGCGCCAAATTCAGCAAAAGCTAAGGTAGGCCTATGGCAAATTCACGTGACAGCAATATTATCAAATCAAAGGCAACCAAACATACATACAGTAGCTAGGTAGGCTATATCCAATCTGAGTTCCCAGAGGTTCTTTTTTTCGCCACTGTATTTAGGTTTTATTGTCTAAGTTTGACTCTGTTTTAAGTTCTTGCCTTAATTCAAAAGTTGTCATAACAACCTGCGTTTGCCTTTTACATTTTTTACTTTTACTTGAGGACCAAACCTCTCAAAGGTGGCGTGGTCTGCTTATACATGTGAAGAAAGCAGAAATAGCACATGAACAAGCTTATGACGTGTTGTAAGCTTGTAGATCAGCTTTTTCTGCTTTTATTTAAAATTAGAAAATGTTTCAACATAGAAACCATTATGATGACTGATGAGTATACAAAATAATTGCGATTAGACGATTATGTAATAATTGTGACAGGCCTAGGAGGAAGTTGTTGCTCTGGTAAGGGAAATCTCTGTTGAACTGTTAACCCTGCGAACTGATTCCCAGATAAGCAGTTGAAACATGGATGGATATAACTATGATGTAAAAGCAGACCCTGCTGCACTATTAAGGAGTGTTCGAAAATGAAAGTGTTTCAAAACAAAACTGCACGTATGGGAACTGTTCATGGATATTATGAACTGAGACTCAAGGAGAGAAAATGAAAGGGGCTTTTATTATAAGTAGCAAAGCAAAACATGGTGGGAAGTATATTTACAGAAAACAGCTGACCAGACCTGAAACACAGATGTCGTTAAGTCAGAAAACCCAGAAAGAAATGTTTAAATGTTTTAGGGGTTCTGATGTGAAATGTAGGGGTCCTTGAGTACCAGGGTTACGTTTCCATCAAGAAGAAGAACAAACGGCTTTGATTATGAGCTCATGAAACTGAGAAACATCCAGCACACAATAAATGTCAAAATATGGAATGCCCGACACCATCCATTAAAAGATGTGAATACATGGTTTCTTTAAAAAAAATCCTAAAAAAAGCCTAGAGGCCTAGAGACCACACAGGGAGGTAAATGTAAATTCTCGTGGAAAGGAGGTGTCATTCACATTTCTTTGTTCTTTGTTGCATTGATTAAAGACAAGCATATATCCACAAGTTTCCCAACAAGCTTACTGAGACGGGTATGGCTGCAGCCATGGAGCACCTCCCTCAGCAGATCTTTCTTGTCAAATCTCTCGTCTCAGGTACAAATATGGCAAGTCTACAGGGTCAAAAATCCTAAAGAGACGTGCCGTTGCGTATCCGACTTTGGGACTGCAGAGTGGCACAAACTCGGGGACCACCTCCAGGGACCCCTGGAGGTATTGCGGAGCTCCAGGGACCCCCTGGTGGCGGCACGCCACCTCCCGTGTAGCCGAAAAAAATTACCCCTCCAACGGGGCTGCTCACGGGGAATTCCCAGCAACAGCAACCAGTCAGAATGAAACAGCTAAGAGGAACAGGAAGGGATGCCCAACTTTTACGCATGGGCTCATGGGACACATGGGAAACTTGTGGATAGCACGAGTGCTAACCTGCCCACACACAGCAGGCTTTTCTAAAATAGAATAATCCTAGTCTGAACCCCAATCAAGTACAAAAAAATAATATGTAGTAATACGGTAATAATTAAAGATGGGGTGCCATGCTTTTTCCTCCTCCTAAAGCATGATGATCAAGTATTATTGCAACCGTAAGTCGCAGTTTACTATGAAAACCGGCACATTCTGTCCGTCAGTCCGTCCTTCCATAACGCCTCAATGTCTATAGCTGACCTTCTGACATCACATTGTTGACTCTCAAGACTGCTGACTATCATCACCTGGATATCCGATCACGACACTGACCTCATTAAACCCTGGATATCCAGACATGAAGGCGACTGGATCATCACCTAGATCTCCATATATGGAGCTGACCTCTACATCTGATTCCTAGATGATGCCCTGTTAGGGCAACCAGACTAATAGAATCCCTTTTATGCCCATCAATATTATGCCCATATCTGGGAATGCCCATGTATGGACATATTGTGTCAGTCTAATCAGTATGGTTGCGCGACATGAGTCACACTTGCAAATTAATTGCAATGCCCATATTTGGGCGCCCCATATACCCGAGACAGAATTTCTTTACAAATGAAGATTGCTGACTATCAACACCTGGATCTCCATATATGAAGATCACGACACTGACCTTAGCAAACCCTGGATATCCATACATGGAGACTACTGAATCATCTCCTAGATCTCCATTATATAGAGCTGGTCAATACCTTTACATCTGATCTCACGGAATCCATATATGGATATAGCTGACCTGTTCTGACATCACAGTGATGACTCGACCAGCTCAGCAGAAGGGTATACATGCCAAGGGGAAATCGCACTCTTTCGAACGACCATCATTTCGACCTGAGGGTTAGCGACTCACTCCACTGAGGTTAGGGTAAGGGTGAGGGTTAGAGTCGGGTGTCGAGAAGATGACATGTAGTAACAGCGACACGCTCCCACATGCCAAAGCGCCCACGTGCACGCACCCATGGGCGCGACCTCGCCCTTTAAGGCGAGGTCGCTTCTCGCCTATAGGGCGTCTTACTGGTGATTACGATTTACGTTTTTTTCCCAAAAAGTTGACAGAAAGTGTTAAAACTACTCCTGAACTACTCCTTTAAGAATGGTCGGCTTCAGCCTTGGTTTATTGTGCAGCCTTCAATCCACTCTGGACTCAACATTTCCCTATGGGTGTAGTAGACCTGTCCTGTACAATAATATTTGAAACAATATTGTTTTTTAAAGTGAAGCTGCATTGTGCGATACTTTTTTAAAGTACAGTAGCACTTCTGCACATTCCATAATGAGACTTTAACTTCTCATGCTCACTGGTTTGAGCGATAAAAACAAACCGCTCTGATGAAGTTGTCAGGAACAAATTTACCTTTTCATTTAAATGTAGATAACAAGGTAACACTTTACAGTAAATGAAGATATTCTTGGCAGTGTCAAGGTTTAATTTCACTACAGTAATCACTGAACCAAAATGAGGAACATTCATATAAGGAACTGACTTAAGCAGACCGTGCATGCCTTCAAGCTCTCACCGCAAGCCTCTTTCTCTCTCAAACTGACCACTTATTTTCTTTTCTTTTTATTATTATCTTTGTTATATTCTATTCTTGTGTTAGCACAGTCTCTGTGGAACATGTAGGCTACCTACCAGCAACATTTCGTTGCTTGTACCTGTATGATTAAGTGAAAAATAAACCCTTCTTGTGATTCTTGATTCTTGAGATAATGCTGACAGTTCAAATTTTGTCATTATGTCATTATAGCAAAAATGTACAACTATAGATTAGGCTTACAGTACAGTATATTCTTAATTTATAATTCATTGTATGATGGTGTCATATGGTGTAAATTAATAGCTGAATTAATGCTCTTTTCCCACTTTATAAATGTCATGTAACAGTATGTTTTACCATGGTTAATACACGTTCCAAAAGACGCCCATCTCTATTAGAGTTACAATTGTACACTTGGAGTTATTGTGTACTGTACTGATGTTACTGTGTATTGTATTGTTGTAATGTCATCACATTCTTAACAAATAAAGACTGAGATGGAGAGAGAGAGAGACTGCCTAACCTGCACAAGCGAACACGTGCGTAACTTCCCTTTTACACTGATATCATTATTAGACACATCTACTGACCTACATAAACCATAGACCATTTAAGGCAAGGCAAGCCATCAAACCACTCCTTAGTCTAGCTGTTGAAACCAAACCAACCTCAACAGCTTTTCATAGAACAAAATGGAAGAGCTCTTCATCTCCAACAACTCACATTTCCTCACTACGCCAACCACAAACTCCAGTCAAGTAGAATCTACCACAAGACCTGCAGAACTGAACCAAGCGGCTCTTTTGATCCTGTGTTGTGTCCTGGGTATTCCTGGGAACGTGGCTGTGCTGGTGCTTCTATTACGCAAACTGGAAAAAAACAACTTCACTCATCTCTTGATGCTGAACTTGGCTTGCTGTGACGTGCTGTGTCTGATCACCCTGCCTGTGTGGATCGTTGACAAACTAGGAATATGGGAGATAAACTACAACGTTTGTAAGTTCATCTCGTTCCTGACCTTTTGCAGCCTCTATGCCAACATTTTCACCATAACTCTGATGAGCATCCAGCGCTTTGTGAAGGTACTTCATCATCACAAGTGGGCACAAATCGGTAAAAAGGGTGAGAGAGCTCTGCTAGTGGGACTGTGGGGGATGTCTTGCTTCCTGACATGGCCATCAGTTGCCTCCTTTGGCATGATGAAGGAAGGACATTTTATCTGCAATAGACCACCACAGATGGAAGGGGAAACTCTGGCTGCCACAGTGGTTGAGCTATCGTTGGGTTTCATTGTGCCCTTTTCTGTCATGACATCTTTCTACATGTGCCTGTACCAGAAGGTGAAAGAGACTGCTCTGACCAGCAACAAGCGAACAAGCCAGCTGATCTCAAGAATCATCATAACCTTCCTTGTTCTCTGGATTCCAAACCACATTGTTGCCATTGTGGGATTAGTGGGAGCTTTACTTCATACATCGCACCCTGATGTGACATATAAAGTGGAACAATTCACAGATGAAGCGAAAATGGTTTACATTTTTCCCTTGTTCAGTTCAATCATAGACCCATTTCTCTATGCCTTTTCTGTTCGGAAAATTTGGCCAAGAAAAAGAGAGGGTGAAGATTGTTCTGCCAGCAAAACAAAAACGTGTGAGCTTACCGTACTGTGAGGACAAATAGTAGTAGTACTATATGTTTTGTTCTATATTGTTTTAAATTGTTTGGAGTTGAGATGGTCATGTTAGCACAGATTATGTAAGGAAAATGTTTGATTTTAAAGATTGAATTTAAAAATATTTCAATCATTGTCTTGGGCAATACCATTTATGATACAGACAACCAATTTATTATACCATGTTATAAACCGTTTTATGAAACAGGCAGTCAAATCGATCAATCTCATTGGTTGATTGGTGTGGTATTATAATAACCATATGGCTATGAAGTTATTCTAAATGTACCTGTGGTCACCCTAATATGTACATACAACCAGGTAGATTTGATGTTACTAACCAATTTATATTGTTTCAATACCTATATATCTTACATATAATACATCCTTGTTGCCCTGCATTGTGGTATTATGTTCATGTGTTCATGTGGTCAGATATACGTGTATTGCGTTGTTCTGCGTCCTGTTGTTCTGAATGAGGTCCTGTTTCTCTGTATCTTATGTGTTAGACCGTAAGCCACTGGGGTTGGTCGGTACCAACCGAGGGGATTAATGCTCATAGTGATTTTTGTCATGGTATACATGTCTAGAGTTAGAAAATATGTGATAGCCTTGCACCAGAGGTAGCTTTATGGGTGCTATCATGCATTTTATTTTATAACACTAGGCGAAAAAGAATTTATATGTCTTATAAAGCCATCATTTTCAAGATGGCGTCCAAGATGGCTGCCTGGAGCTTAAATAGCGTTATGATACTGTTCAACCTATAGAAAGGTGGTATTGGTTATCTAACCCAAGGTTTTAGGGTTCAATGAATGTGGCTGAATCAGTGAAATTACCATCAGTTAATTATTTATTGCCAAATCCATTGTATTGCAATGATCCAATGATTGTACATCATTTTGTTAAAAATAACAAATTGTATTTCAGTTGTGTGAGGGAATCTGTGAACTTATGGTGATTCATATGGGTACCTGGGGGGCATAGGTGTAGATTACAGTTATATATTCAATTGCCATTCAGTCTTAGGTCTATGTGCTAAAGGTCAGGTTAAGGTCTCTCACATCTTATCACTCCTTATCCAGGTGTCCAAGCAGGCAGCAGCTATGGTCACTGGTTGACATGTAGAGTGTTCACCACACAATTGACATGTTATACAGTCATTCCTCAGCTGCATTGCAATACTGTTGCAAAGTTCAGCGCTGGAAATGCATGTGTTTGCATATGGAGGGCTGACAGGCAAGTTCAGTGGTAATAGTCTTGAGTGTATCAGCTGCACTCTGAAGTGGTTTGTATCAACTAGACCAAAGACATTTGAACAGATACAGCAGCAGTCTACCTGGACACTGTGCATCTGACTGGTTGACTTTGGGTAGACAACTTAATTCTTCCTACTGTATACTTCCCATTCACCAGTTTGAACATGCAGGGAGACACCTTGTCAATAGGTTGTCACCTTTTCTCTCATGACACATGATGAAGTCCTTCTTCCGTGCTGGCCATGTGCAATATCTCACCCAGTGCCTGCTGAGATGCATGGTCTCCATGCAATAGAGGCTAAGTTAGAACTTGTCTGTCAGCACCATAATGGATTCTGGATCACTGTCTCTGCTCACCAGTCTGGGGAGCAGACTGAGAGAGCAGGAATGATGCTGTCATGACGCATGTGGGTAGAGTTGACTGACGCCTACCCAAAATGTGCAGTAACAGTAGTAGGGAGTCTAAGCACTGGTGTGTCTTGGTTGTAAAATATCGGGGTGTATCCACACACAGAAAGATCACTGCCCTCATCTCTTCAATCCCATTATTGGTAAATGTCCCCAACAATGTGCATGGTAATATCCTTTAACCACATAAGATGTCATCCTGAAGAGCAAGAACAGAGCAGAAGCTGTTGAGCATGGTGCACACCCTGGTGATAGATAGGCTACTGCATTTAGTCATGATGAGGCAGACATCACCAAGACTTCCTAAATTCCTATGACCCTGATGCAGCCACCTCTGGAACCTCATCCTTACATCCTTACTGTGTGCCAGTCAGGAGGTTGAAGGCCAGGAGGATGTGGTGGGTGGACTTTCTGATCCTGATTATGAGTTGGAGAATACAGATGTAGTTGCAAAAGATACATATTGACATGTTATTATATAATGTTAATATTATTATTATTATTACCCTTATTAATGCCAGTTCTGTGTCATGCCAATGACAGTTTTCACAAACACTTTATTAAGTGAAAGATGAATATTCATCAAGTTGTTTCTATTTGTTGTTCTCCCAGAGGTCAAATGTTACCTTGACCTGACCTTTAACGTGTGAGGTATGGATTCTACACATATGAAAACCAAGAAATTAGAGTACTCAGGTTTTCTATACTAGGACAAGTGGATCAAATAGTGGGCATTTTGGATATTTTCTTACACGCTTGCACTATATTTTGTTTAATGAATTTCACAATACATTTCCTTAGAATATATGTATGTAAACATGGTTTAAGGAACTCGTTGTGTTACATATTTCATGAAAACAAAAGTACATCTTATGTAATGTAGTCACTACACTACAGTACAGTATGTTGTCACTGCCTGTAATACAGTAGATACCATTTCTAGAGATGCTACTTTTAACAACTTTTTATGAAAAACATATAGTCTGAGCTTTATCCTTGCCATTTTTCAAAGACAGAGCATCAATACTAAGGGAAAATCATCGGTTTGAAGTAGAATGCTTAATTTGGATTTTGAAAACTGTGTTTTGGCATGTGATTATAGATGAAGTGATAACACACAGAAAGCTACCCCAGATGCAAGGCTCTCACATATGTCCTAGTCCTAGGGATAGGGATGTATACCTTCCCAAAAGTCAATATGAGAATCATTCCCTCCCAGATGGTACAGATGACCCCAAATTTGGGGCCCTGGCGTATTATGTCATAATTAGTCACTATTATGTCACTGCCTGTAATAAAGAGCAATTCTAGATAAGCTAATTTTAACCACCTTACTGGACAATATATATAGTCTGAACTTTATCCCAACCATTTTTCAAAGAGATAGGATGAACAATAAGAGAGAACCAACCATCAGTTTGAAGTAGAATGTTCCATTCGGATTTTGAAGGGTTTTTTGCATGTTATTATAAATGGAGTGATAACACACAGAAAGCTACCACAGATGCAAGGCTATCCAATTTTTCCTAATACTAGGGATGTATACCTTCCCAAAAATCACTATGAGAATCGTTCCCCCCAGATGGTACCGATGACCAAATAATGTGGAGCCATGGTTCACAGAGGATTATGTCATAATTATAGTCACTATGTTGTCACTGCCTGTAATAAAAAAACAATTATAGATATGCAAATGTTAACAACATTAGTGAAGAATATATAGTCTGAGCTTTATCCCAACCATTTTTCAAAGAGATAGGGTCAATATTAAGAGAGAACCATCAGTTTGAAGTAGAATGTTCCATTCGGATTTTGAAAACTGTGTTTTGGCATGTGGTTATAAAAGGAGTGATAACACACAAAAAGCTACCTCCACTGCAAGGCTATCACATTTTTCCTAGTACTAGGGGTGTATACCTTCCCAAAAATCACTATGAGAATTAATCCCCCCAGATGGTACCGATGACCCCATATGTACGTTGCTAGCTCACGGTCTATGTGTCACATTGAGTGTCTAAATAATTCCCCTAAGTTTATATTAAAGTGAATGAGACAAAATCATTGTGGCTTCCAGCTAGTCATGCTAATAAGGGGCAGTCATTAAAATTGCTCATTCTTGAAAAGTAGCACACCCTTCTCCCCTTCTTTAATTTTACTCTTCTTTGTTAGGCTACTGTCTAGATTTTTGCTCTTAACTTGTCTTCTTATTTTTCCAACTGGATAGGAAGGATGTTTGTCCTTCCTATCCATTCCGTTTACAAAGTATTTCCCCTTGTAAACTTCCTTTTGTTTAAACTTCTATACACTTCACTAACACTTTGCCAGTCATTCAAGGCTCATTGAAGATGGTATATGGGATTTTCTGCCCAGTGTTCTCAACTGTCTCAATAATCACCTCTGCTCACAAAAGGCTAAATAATTTGTTTTGCTGTCCTTTCTGCCTTTCTGGTTGCAAAAGGTCCCCTGGACTTCCTGTAGGGTGGGCAAACATTTTGGGATGAGATATATACTAAGCCGTTTCTCAAGATCTACATGCACCAGACAGTGAAAATCACCTGCTCCATTTCTGTATCTTATTAATTCATATAATGCAAACAGAATAAGTAAATAGTGTATATTGAATAATTAAAGTAGAGATAAATCATAAAAACATGATCAAACAATGATTCAGAAATCATTGATGGCAAATACTGATGGCAGCACTTGATCTAATTTTATGGCTGAGATTTGAGTTCCTTTTTTCTTTTTCTCGTCTGGAGAAGTTGACTTGTGGTTTGTCATAAGAGTCTTTCCATGTTCCCTTTCATCACTATAACGGCATTGTTGCTATTGAGACAAATTGTATGTCTTTATGGTTTCAAATTGACACCACAAGTGTACCGATAGGTTTAAATCAGAAATCTAGATGTGATAATCCATCATTTTAGGTTCATGAAAATGATATGCCTATTTTTGTCCAATATAAGGCCATCTTTTAAGATACCAATCTTGACAAATATAGAAGGGAACAGATAAAGATGTGCTTGAGTCACAACATTTTTTTTTTATGATTTGAGCGATAAAACAAATTATGAAGTTGTCAGGAACCAATTTGCCTTTTCATTTAAATGTAGGAGATAAACAAGGTAACACTTTACAGTAAATAAAGATATTCTAGGCAGTGTCAAGGTTTATTTTCACTACAGTAATCACTGAACCAAAATGAAGAACATTCATATAAGGAACTGACTTCTGCAGACTGTGCCTTCAAGCGCTTAACACCGCAAGCATCCTCTCACACTGACCACTTTGAAGTGAAGACACTGAGCTGCTGAAAGATATTGCACCTTTTCTTTGCTTTTATTTTCTTTTTTTTATATTGTCATTGTCATAGGCTATTCTATTCTTGTGTTAGCACGTCTCTGCAGAACGTGTAGGCTATAGTCCGGGAGCCAAATGGTGATTTTTGGCTGAACGTGGATTCGCCTGTAAAAGTTTTTTTCTCAACTGATTCTTGTAGCTTGGGGTCACCTCTTAAGGATTCAAGATGATGACCAGTGATATCCATTGAGCATTTTTTTTTATTAATAATAAAAAATGCTCAATGGATATCACTGGTCATCATCTTGAATCATTCACCAGTGAATAGATTGTAATTTATGTTGAAGAACTCCCTTATTGTATCACTTTGTTTGCCCTTCACTGATTGAAATTACTGCTGAGGTGCACTGAAATGTTTGCAACAGGATGTTTGCTGCGCACATGACATGATGTCTAGAAGACTATTTCCATTTCTGATCAGTGTTCAGAGAAATACCCAATATAGCCATGCTGTGAGCATGTGCGTGCGTGTGTGTAGGTGGGTGGCTGTTGAAAAAGCCACAGGCATGTGTGCACCTATATAGGCCTACACAGTTACACACATACCGGTATACACACTCATGCATGTTTGGGGGACTTCCTTGAGACTGTACCATGTACTGTATAAGGGCTATCACAAGAGCTTTTTGGAGCTTATGGGCCATTTGAGCTCTTTTGGGGGTTTCTTCTCTTGTAGGGAGAGCCGCCTCAATTGTAAAGCTTCATAATTGTAACAAGCACATCCCAGCACCCACTGAAATGATCCCATGGCCAAGACGCCCAGGCTGCAAAGCACCTGCACATGGGCAGGGATGGGATGTGTCCTGTAATAAATAATAGGATAATGATTATAATATGCTTCACATTTCCTATATGCAGTGCACTTCTCAAATTGCTGCATGGCATAAAATAGCTCAAAATAATAAGATAAGAACATAAATTAAATTCCAAACATGTATACATTGAACCTGTTTGTTTGTCTGGTGAGATGTTGCTCCAGGGCCTCGCAGAGCTCCACCAAACTTTGCCTCTGCACCCGAAAACGGCTCCGAAGCCACTCGTCGTCCTCCTCAAACACGTTTCGGTGGTCCCGAAAAACTCGGAGACCTCTCCTTCTGGCCAGCGCTTCCAGTAACAGTACATCTGCCATTGTGTGCACAGGTCGGAAAGCCCCTCGGTCCTTAATATATAGCACTGTCAATCAGTTTGAACAAGCTGGTCATGATTAGGCTATTTTATTTTTTTATTTAAAATAAATAAGAGACTAATATATTTCAAATTTCATTTTATATTTTACTACATATGTGGGCCATTGATATTTTTAATGGGTATATTTATAAGTGCAGTTTACACACTATTCCATCCATGCACACTAAAGGATTTAGCATGAAGAAAAATATACTCCATGGTCTGACATGGCTTATTTCCCGACTAAAAAAGCATCCTAAATATAGCAAAGATTTACACCATGGTCGGAGGTGGCGTATTTTCCGATATCCAGCATGAATCCAAGACCAAAATACAATGATGAATTTGACCCCGAACTTGAGAATCATCCTAAATGCCAGTAAGAACAAAATATGATCGTATTTTGGTCTTAAAGTGCTTGATGAATGAGGCCCAATGGAAGGGCCATGTTTTTTACCCACACAGCGAGCCTGCAGGAAAAGTGTCCTCCTTCTGAGGTCTTGCTAGTCTGATCTTATCACAGGACAACTTGGTGAGTGAAAGAGCATGCAACTGTTGTTACTATAAATAGAATCTGGGCATTTTGTATGTATATCCTCCACAGAGAGGTTTAGAGTTTCACAGTTACACTTGGTCTGAAACATCATTGTGCGGGGCAAGCTACATTTTGGGGTGCAACAGCATACCTACATATATTGATTGGTTTGGCATTTTAAGGGTATAGGATGTTGCTGTGTAGCACACATTATTGGTGATTTTTAGTATATTCTACCTGAAGAGCCGTTCACATTGAGCACTGATAAGATATAAAGATTAATGTAAGTTGCATGCAACGTAAGTTCAGTAGTGGAGACCACCCTTCGCTCATCCTAGCCACTCACGTTCCTTACCTAATCATACACACCTGATGGCTCTCAGCCAATCCACACGTAATCACCACAGTATAAATACACCCCCATTTCGATCCTCTCACCTGTTTGCTTCCTCTACATGGAAGCCAAAATCCCTCCCCCCTCCCCAATCACCTCATATCTCAATACTAATAATAACGTTTAATTTTCCATTCCGTGTTCTCTACTAACGTTTATATTTCTCCATCCTCCAGGAGTCCCGAGGTGGGGCAGCGATGGAGCAAAAGCGACCGACTGCTCCCGAGCTGAGCAAACCGTGGTCGTCAGCTCCCGAGACTGCATCCCCACCCTGAGTCTCGCCCTACCTCGGGCTCCTCATCAACGCACACACATACATCTCACTTTATATAATAAAGTCTGTTTAACTCGAGCAGAAGGTGTGGTTTCTTTCTAGTGAATGTCCCATGTGCGTGGTTTTGGAGGCTATCTTGGAGGGAGCATATTGTCGTTGTCGGGTGGAAACCTTGTACGTCCAAAACTGTTTGTTTTCACTACTTCTGTTTGACGGCCTTGTATGATGAAGCAGGGCTTAGTTTTGCGGAAAAGACTTGAAACAAATTTGAAACTTGGAGATGCGAGGTTTCTGCCCGACAGTGACGATATATATTATATAAGTTATAGTTGTGGTTTGAACTCTGCCACCCACTTGACTTAGAAGGATTCAAACTTTGTTTCTATAGTTATAGTTATAGTGCTTGGTTTGAACAGCCCTTAACTTTCTGCTGTATTCTACAAAAAGGTGGAAAAGTAGAAAAGCAAAGAAACAATGTTGCCTGCAGTTTCTTTCTCCCTTGCAGATATCTTGATGACATTTTTTTTATTGATTTATTAGAGAATGTTAAAGAGGCAGGGGCTGACATTTCTAAAAGGGCACTTTTGGTGAAAATATTGATTTGATTTCTACACAGAGAGGACAATTATTCTTTCAACATAAGATGCTGCATTCAAGTTCAGGAGAGTTTAAGGCAATTCTCTTGAATGCTGCCTTCAGGTCTTACGTCTCTGTAACTTTGTAAATAACTGTATACTGCTGTGCTACTACTGGACAACTAAATTTCCCCCTTGGGATAATAAAGGTATCTATGTCATGGAAAGAGGGCATTTGCGTTTTTTTCACTATAGTAAAAACTGCTTTCATGGTCTGGAGAGGGCAATTTTTACAGATGGGTAAAACAGTGTGTGTGTGTGTGTGTGTGTGTGTGTGTGTGTGTGTGTGTGTGTGTGTGTGTGTGTGTGTGTGTGTGTGTGTGTGTGTGTGCGCGTGTGCGCATTCACCACATGATGATGAAGAGATACTCTGAGCTGACGTCACTAGTAACACACAGACGGCAGCGACAGTTGATCAGAATCACAACCAGAATCAGTCGGTGAAGATCGGTGAAGTTCCAGTTGAGAATCCAGTGTGAGTGAATCAAGACATGGAAAGAACAGGGATAATGTTCCTCCTACTTTGGAGCTCAGGTAAACACTCTGTTTTAATGACACGTGTAGCTTGATGTGGATGTGAAAATACACTTTGGCAAAAAGAAAACCATGACGCATTAGCACAGCTAAAGCTGGCAATACACTACACGATAATCGGGCCCGACTGAATCGGGTAGCATTAAACACTACAGGATCATTTTTTCAGATTCCAGATAATCTAAACGGGCTCACACTAGCCGTTTTGAACAGTCGGGCGCTCCACACGCTACAGGATTCTATCCCGATTGAGTCGGGCTCGAACACAGCAATAACTAGAAGCAGTGCTCTTCCGAGCACAGGTCTCCACCAGGCCTTGCGTCCTGGTGGTGCTACTGTATAATAGGCCAATGTAAAAAGGGTGGCATATGTTCTTCACCTTAGACCTTTCATGGCAATCGGACGCTGCATGCATGATTTGAAGCATTGTGTTCCAAAAATGTATTTTGCTAAAGTCTACCTGCTGGTGGCGCTATAACAGTCTAATGTGAAAATGGTAGCATTTTTTCCTTGACATAGTGGGAATATGTGTGGCAAATTTCACGGTAATTGCAAGCTGCGTTGATGATTTGAGGCATTTTGTTCAAAAATGGAGCAATCCTGCAAACTTTGGAAGCCAATATTAGCCAATTAGGATGGAATATGAAATATCAGACGGATCGGACTTGATCACATGACTATAGAGATACTGTGTACCGATTTGCATGATTTTTGGATAAAATCTCAAGGAATAATAGGAAAAATTGTGTTTTACATAAGTCGGCCTCCTGGTGGCGCTATAAAAGGCTGATGTGAAAAATGCAGGGAAAGGGTTTTTCCTTGGCCTCTAGGGAATGCGCTTACAAAGTTTGAAACTGATCGATGGAGTTATAGGTAAAACCACAAATCGGCCTGTTATAGCGCCACCATGAGGCTGATTTCAAAAATTTGAAGTGGCATTTCTTCTTCGACCTAGTGGGAACGTGTGTGCGCGATTTCATGATAATTGCACTTTGCGTTTGGGATTTGAGGCATTTTGTTCCAAATGGCTCAATCCTACAAACTTTGGAAGCCAATCTTAGCCAATCAGGATGGAATATGAAAAATCGGACAAATCCGTGTCGATCACATGACTGTCGAGATACTGCCTACCGATTTGTAGGATTTTTGGACAAAATCTGTAAGAGTAGTGCACAGAAATGTGTCTTGCGAACATCGGCCACTAGGTGGCGCTAGAAAAAGCCCATTTGAAATATTTAAGGCAGAGGTTCTAGATTGGTATCCAGGGAATGTGTGCTCACTTTGGCAGCGACCGGGCCAACGGCGACTGAGATTAGCTGCACACAAACTGCGAGGACACACGCACGCACGGACGGACGGACGGACACACGGACGGACGGAGGGGAAAACATATTCTCCCCCATGCCTTCGGCTGGTGGAGACAATAAATAATATAATTGATACAAAATGCCACAGGGGCTGTTCTGAGCACTGTGCTTTGCAACACGCAAGTGTGTGTGTGTGTGTGTGTGTGTGTGTGTGTGTGTGTGTGTGTGTGTGTGTGTGTGTGTGTGTGTGTGTGTGTGTGTGTGTGTCTCCCTGATGCAGACCATTCTGTCTCTCACTCTGTGTTCAAAAATGTTGCCATAGATGAGTGCATCGTTGTCTTTACTTTGAAAGCAAGATTACAGGTTTTACCAACTAAACTTAATCTCTCCATCTGGTTTCCAGGCAACCATGCTCCTCACTGTATTCATCATGGCAATGAGCAAATAGCCGAAACCATGTCCCACATCTTAAATGGTTGCCATGTATACAGGGGCCTCTACATATGTAGGCACGACAGAATTGTAGATTTGATATCAAAAGATGTCTCTTCTATTTTTAGGTCCTCCATCATGCTGTATAAGCACACTGCTGTGAAGCCGAGCATGTTTAACCTGTGTAATGATGATTCTGTGTTCTCAAATATTACAGCTAACACTCCTGATGTCTTTGTTGTAAATGAAACCCTTAGGGAGGTGTTTATTCTCGAGGTCGGCTGCACTTTTGACTACAGCTTGGAAGAAGCTTTTCTAACCAAAGTGCTGAAATATCAACAGCTAGTGCAGACCATCTCACAGCTAGGCTACAGATGTAAACTTTTAGTTTTTATCTTTGGCAGCCTAGGGCATGTACACAAGTTGGTTGTGAGGGGCTTACAAATGGCAGGCCTCTCCAAAAGGAGGGCCAAACAGTTAGCAAGGTTTTGCTCAGTGTCAGCCATTATAGGAAGCCGCTCAATTTGGAGGAGGCGTTGCTTCCTTTACCCATGACTTATGTCCGCTGTCTGACAAGTATTGTATGTAACAATGTTTAGCCATTTAGGCTCTTTGTAACTGGCTGTTCTTTCATATTATCTGACTGCACTGTCATTGTTTATGACCTTTGTATGAGGCTTCCTTGTACTTCTGTTTATGTGGTCATAAATAAACATTTCAAATGTGTGTGTGTGTGTGTGTGTGTGTGTGTGTGTGTGTGTGTGTGTGTGTGTGTGTGTGTGTGTGTGTGTGTGTGTGTGTGTGTGTGTGTGTGTGTGTGTGAGAGAGGAGGGGAGAGGAGGAGGAGGTGACTTTAGAGAGCTACAGGAAGTCTTCAAACTTCACTCACTGCAACCTACGCAGTGTGGTTTATTACTGTGGTTGGTGTGTGTGTGTGTGTGTGTGTGTGTGTGTGTGTGTGTGTGTGTGTGTGTGTGTGTGTGTGTGTGTGTGTGTGCGTGCGTGCGTGCGTGCGTGCGTGCGTGCGTGCGTGCGTGCGTGCGTGCGTGCGTGCGCGCGCGCGCGTGCGTGTTTGTGCGTGCCTGCGTGCCTTCCTGAGAAGGGTCCACATAGGCTCTATTGGCCTGCTTGCCTGTGCGTGCATATGTGAGTGTGTGTGCATGTGTGAGCAATGCTTACATACGATGTCACATGGTGCATTATAAGTCTATGAACAGACCTGTTGTGATGCAAGTCCCGGGATGCTGCAGAATACTTTGATAATATTTGGAATGTATTACTTCAGTTTTTAGACCCTCTATATTTGGACTGTGCGTTCTTTTGTTATCTACAGTAAATCTCTTTGCCAAAATGAGACGATCTACAAGCTTGTAGATCCAATATTTGGGGCAAATGTTCCCCTCTGAATAGGGATGCTGGGGTTCAAGTGGTTGCATGTATTGACTCTAAAGATATTTTCAATCTGCTCTAAATGGAAACGGATATTCTCCGGATATTTTCCTTGTGCCATATTGTATCTTTTACGTCATGTAATATGACATTAATGTATCATGCTATAAAGTAACATAATTGAGTGAATATAGTGTCCCTCTGGAGTGAGTGTGGAAATAGGAAATATAGTGGCCCTCTGGAGTGAGTGTGGAAATAGGAAATATAGTTGCCCTCTGGAGTGAGTGTGGAAATAGGAAATATAGTGGCCCTCTGGAGTGAGTGTGGAAATATAGTGGCCCTCTGGAGTGAGTGTGGAAATATAGTGGCACTCTGGAGTGAGTGTGGAAATATAGTGGCCCTCTGGAGTGAGTGTGGAAATATAGTGGCCCTCTGGAGTGAGTGTGGAAATATAGTGGCCCTCTGGAGTGAGTGTGGAAATATAGTGGCACTCTGGAGTGAGTGTGGAAATATAGTGGCCCTCTGGAGTGCGTGTGGAAATATAGTGGCCCTCTGGAGTGACTGTGGAAATATAGTGGCCAGGGACATGCTGTGCCCCTGATTCAGCCCGGGAAAAAGAGTTGGAGAGGCCCTCATTGCGCGCTATAGAGAGAGATCTCACTATAGCGCTGCTGCTAGTCAAAGATTTGCCATTTCAGATCATGACAAGTGACGAGCCAATAGGTCAATTACTGTACATGAGTTATGTATATTTCGTCGTTATCAGGTGGAAACCTTGTATGTCCAAAACCGTTTGTTTTGTATTTATCATTTTAAAAATGATTTAAACTAGTGAAAACAGCCGATCTACAAGCACACAACGCCTCGTTGTGTGCTTGTAGATCTGCTGTTTTCACTACTTTTGTGCAACGGCCTTGTATGATGAAGCAGGGCTTTGCTTTGTGAAAAAATGTATAAACTTGGAGATACAAGGTTTCTGTCCGACAGTGACGATTTACTTTGTTGGCCGCCCAGCCCCCAAAATGGAACGAAGGCCGACATTTTATTTTTATTTTTTTCCTAATGGCCGGCCTGGACAGGCCGAGAATGAACCGGCCGTTCGGGAGTTGTCCCGCTTTTCCCAATGGCCAGCACGTCCCTGATAGTGGCCCTCTGGAGTGGGTGTGGAAATATAGTGGCCCTCTTTAGTGAGTGTGGAAATAGGAAATATAGTCGCCCTCTTATCGATCCTGCTTATTGAGCCAGGCTTTTATCAAGCCCACTATTTAGGGATTTTCTAATATTTTGTGGAAAGATGTGAGACGACAAATTTTGAACAGAACTGGTATCTTTTATTATTGGCCAGTTGTTGTGACTGTGCGTTTGTTTGTGGCTGACCATCATCTATGAAGATGACAATTAACAAAAGTAAAATGTTGCCTATCATTAAAACAACCCTTCATTAGAGTGCAATAAGTGTTAAATGGCTTTATATTAGGAATAGTAGGTGTAATAATGTATACGGGGCTTACGTGGTTAAGAAAAGGTGTGTGTGTGTGTGTGTGTGTGTGTGTGTGTGTGTGTGTGTGTGTGTGTGTGTGTGTGTGTGTGTGTGTGTGTGTGTGTGTGTGTGTGTGTGTGCCCTGCCTGCCTGAGAAGGGTCCATATAGGTTCTATTGGCCTGCTCTTGTGGGTATATGTGTGTTTGTCTGTGTGTGTGTGTGTGTGTGTGTGTGTGTGTGTGTGTGTGTGTGTGTGTGTGTGTGTGTGTGTGTGTGTGTGTGTGTGTGTGTGTGTGTGTGTGTGTGTGTGTGTGTGCGCATGCGTGCGTGCGTGCATGTGAGCAATGCTTACATACCGGTATGACGTCACATGGTGCATTATATTAAGTGTATGAACATATAGAAGTGTCGTGATGCTCAAGTCCAGGGGTGCTGCAGAATACTTTGATAATATTTGGAATTCATCAATATCACTTCATTTTTATACCCTCTATACGGCCCTATTTTTGCCAAGCCAAACCCTAAACTCCTAAACTTCTTTTCCTTTTTTTTTTTTACTATTTTGAAAAACATTTTAAATAGTTCAAATAGCTTATCTACAAGCTCACGTGTCGATGTAAATCGGCTATTTTGAAGTATTTTAAAATGTTTTTCAAAATAGTAAAAAGAAAAAAAAAGGCAAAGATGTCTAGAGTTTAGCATGGCAGAAAATATTCCCCGAAATCTCTTTGCCAAACTTTGACGATCTACAAGCTTGTAGATCGAATATTTTGGGCAAGTGTTCCCCTCTGAATAGGGATGCTGGGGTTCAAGTTATTTTCAATCTGCCTTAAAAGTAAATGGATATTCTCGAGTTTTCCTTGTGCCATATTGTATCTTTTTTGTCATGTACGACATAAATGTAACATGCTATAAAGTAACAATGTAATTCAGGGGTGTCGTGGATGATAAGGTTATTTACAGGGGTGACCTGAAACATCAGAGTTTGAGAACCACTGTCAACAGGGTTTAAATGGTTAAATACAGGGTCTTTAAACTGGCTGACGAGCAGTGATGTCACCCAAACAACCAGACCAAGACCAAAGTTCATTCAACATGTTGAACCAATGCGAACCCTTGGTTTCACAAGGAGGAATTTAACAACATTTTGAACCAATGACAACCCTTGGTTTCACAAGGAGGAATTTAACAAGATGTTGAACCAATGAGAATCCTTGGTTTCACAAGGAGGAATTTAACCCCCTACAACCAACAAGATGCAGCAGAATACAAGACAACTAGACCAGTAAGCCTCCCTAAGGGGGCGGAAGGGGGTCCCTGGGGGTCCCTGGAGGGGTGGAGGTTGTGGATTGGCAGGCAAGGAGTGTGTGCAAAGTTTGGGGAAATCTCGCTTGTGCGAATGCCCATCATTTCGACCGGAGGGTTAGCGACTCACTCCACGGAGGTTAAGGTTAGGGTGGGTCACCAGCGTTTTCGCCTATGTTTTTTTTCGCCTACATGGATTTGGTCTTTTCACGAGGCACTTTCGCCGTGGAGGAGAGTGTTTTCACCTAACCTGTATGGCCATTTCGCCGCCGTTGAAGAGCCATTTCACTCACGCTCAATTCTGCTGTCAGACTGTCCATGTGCATGTGTCCAGACACCCTCATAGTGACTGCAGTGGTGTCAAACAGGGTAACATGTCCTTGGGTTAAGGTCGAACACCCTTTGGTCCGACCACCAAAACCTAACCTTAACCCTAACCCTTAAACCTCAGTAAAACTATGCCTAAACCTAACCCTAACCTCAGTAACTGTGACGCTGGTGATTATCTAAGATGCCGAGGCTGGTGAGTATCTAACCTGCCGACACAGGTGATTAATTTCTAACCCATATAATTATTTGGACGCACCTGATTCCAATTAGCTCTAATCTGTATTATGTGATTTCTATGGAGTGCATAGGATAGCCGTGTGTAATGGTCACCATTTGACAGCTGAGGTCACGCCACTGCATGCAAACATGGACAGTCTGAGGGTAGGCGAAATGGCTCTTCAACTGCGGTGAATGGGCCAGACAGGATAGGTGAAAAGACACTCCTCCACGGCGAAAGTGCCACGCGAAAAGACCAAATGCATGCAGGCGAAAAAAAAGGTTAGAGTCGGGTGTCGAAAAGATGAACGTCGAAACAGCGACATGCTCCCCAAAGTTTGGCATGGATTGGGGCAACAGTGGCGGAGATATGAGTTGGGGAAAGGTGTGACGTGACGGACAGACTGACAGACTGACAGACAAACTGACAGAAAGCCGTGGAGGTTTTGGTAGTAACTGCGACCTGATGGTCGCAATAATATCGTTCCTGAAGAAACAATGGGGGCTCGCCGGGGGCACTGTGGGGCAGAGTGGTTAGTGAGCCTGCCTGAGGAGCCAGAGCCCCTGGTTGTCCCAAGTTAGAGTTCTCTCAACGGGCCTGAAAATTAAGGCCCGGCCCTAATTGGACCCTAACTGGGCCGGCCCGAGGCCCTACCGAGCACAACTAATTATCATATATTTTAGGCCCTACCCCGCCCAAAAATGTCAGGTCGCGTCGGGTATGGTCAGGTTTGGGAAGAATTTTAGAACTCTATCACAGAGTACAAGTAATAAAAAAAACAATTCATTGAGCCCGAGGCCCTACCCGGCCCGACTAATTAGCATACATTTTAGGCCCTACCCTACCCTAAATGTCGGGTCGGGTTCGGGTATGGTCGGTATTGTATTGTATTGTTGCGACCGTCAGGGAGCAGTTTACTATGAAAACCTCCACCGGCCGTCCGTCCGTCCGTCCGTCCGTCACACGTCACACGTCACACCTTTGCCCTGCTCATATCTCCGCATCAGTATGACATCACACCACATGTGTACACAAACCTTTGTGTACGTTGCTGTGGCAACAGTCTGTTGTTGCTGGTCTGTTAGTGTACGTTAGCAACCACCTTAGCAACCATGGTTTTACCCTAGCAACCAACTGTTTACCCTAGCAACCAACTGTTTACCATAGCAACCATGTTTTTTTACCCTAGCAACCAACTGTTTACCATAGCAACCAGATACGCAGAGCAGGGATCTCCATATATGGGCATAAACAGGTGACATCACACTGATGTCAGATACTCAGAGCAGGGATTTCTCCATAATATATGGGCATAAAAGGGATTCTGTTAGGGATCTCCATATATGGGCATACAAGGGATTCTGTTAGGGATCTCCATATATGGGCATACAAGGGATTCTGTTAGGGATCTCCATATATGGGCATAAAAGGGATTCTGTTAGGGATCTCCATATATGGGCATAAAAGGGATTCTGTTAGGGATCTCCATATATGGGCATAAAAGGGATTCTGTTAGGGATCTCCATATATGGGCATAAAAGGGATTCTGTTAGCTGTTAGTGATCTCCATATATGGGCATAAAAGGGATGCTGTTAGGGATCTCCATATATGGGCATAAAAGGGATTCTGTTAGGGATCTCCATATATGGGCATGAAAGGGATTCTGTTAGGGATCTCCATATATGGGCATAAAAGGGATTGTATCCCAGATGATGCCCTGTTAGGAGATCCACACTAACAGAATCCATATATGGTCCTACCGACAGCTGCTATAAGCCAACCCTGGCGATAAGGTCTGAGTCGAAGAAATGCTTCTTTCCTGGCAAGAATTGCCCCTTTATACTGTAGGGCTCGTTTGTGTATTGTATGACATCACGCCACATCATCGGCTGAGGACTGTTGATGTCATCATATCTCCATATATGGAGACATAAGTTGCTCATGCCCAAATATGGGCTGGTGAGGTCAGACTTAGTGTGATGCGTAGGTTATCTCCATATATGGAGATTCAACTTCAATGAGTAACCATGGCAAACTGTCAACTGCCCGTATGTCTTGATAATTGGTAAAACAAACTTTTGGCCTATTTGTGGAGATAAGCGACCAACGGTCGCTTATCTCCCGATTAGGGAGTCTTACTGGTATTGTATTGTATTGTATTGTATTGTATTGTATTGTACTAGAAGTTTGCGGCCCTTTGGGCCGCAAAAGTCTAGAGTTCAGGCCGCTGCGCGGCCTTCACCGCCATGTTGCGGCAGTGTGGTGTGTGTAATGGCCAAATATGGGTAATTATTTTTTTGAGAAAAAAATTTTTTGAGAAAAAAAAAGTTTTTTGAGAAAAAAAAGGTTTTTTGAGAAAAAAAAAGTTTTTTGAGAAAAAAAAGTTTTTTGAGTCAAAAAAAGTTTTTTGAAAAAAAAAAGTTTTTAAATTTTTGAAAAAAATATGTTTTTTGAAAAAAAAAAATTGAAAAAAAATTTTTTTTGGGGAAAAAAAAAACGCTTGCGCACACACACACACACACGCATGCACGCACGCGCACACACACACACACACACACACACACACACACACACACACACACACACACTCTACTCTGCTCAGCTCCTCTCCCCCCTCCCTCCCCCTCCCTCCCTCTGTAACTTGATACCATGATGATCATTTTGACGTTTCAGCACTGGCCAGAATGTTCAGAATACTATGTCAGGACTGGCTGCTCTGCGTGAGGCGAGATGTTGTTAAATTGAAATAAATGCGGTTCAAAGAGTGGCATGTTTAAAATGTGGACAGTTGTAAATTTTCACGTTTGTTCAACGTGGTGGCTATGTTTGTGAGAGGTGTTTGTGAGAATATGTAGCTAAACATTCTGGTTTAGGTTTGCCACCAATTGCTCCAGTATAGATGCTTGATTGTATTGTATTGTATTGTATTCAAGACAAAAAATAGTAGGATAGAGGTAGATTAGTGATGGGTGTATGGTGCTCCCCCTGGCTGTGAGCTTGTAGATCAGTGATGGGTGGTGCTCCCCCTGACTCCAGTGAGCTTGTAGATCAGTGATGGGTGGTGCTCCTCCTGGCTCCAGTAAGATTGTAGATCAGTGATGGGTGGTGCTACCCCCTGGCTCCAGTGATCTTGTAGATTAGTGATGGATGTTTGGTGCTCCCCCCTGGCTCCAGTGATCTTGTAGATCAGCTATTTCCAATGGTTTACAGCAGTGGTTCTCAATGGGGATTCCAGGGACTCTGGGTTCCGTTAAGGGGGTCTAAATTGAAGTCTGTAACTGTCTGTAACTCTGACAGTATACAAATGGAAACAAATGAACCCTAACGGGTCCATTTGGTTCCATTTGCACACTGTTAGAGTTACGGGGAGACCTTGGAATGTGAAAGTTTGAGAAACACTGGTTTACAGTATGTCTGTATGTTGAGGGGGGCGGGGGGGGGGGGGGGGGGTTGTTGACCAATACACACTAGGGATGTGAATCTTGACCACTGAGGCGATACGATACGCACCTTGATACACTGCCAGCGATACGATATAATTGCGATACATTGAAATCCTGCCGATACGATACATCACGATTCACTCCTGTTCCCGATATGATACGATGCGATACGATTCACCACGATTCAAGCCCACATCCCACATTTCACAAAACATAGCTACTGAAAATGTATGAAATTTAAATTCAAGGCAATTTATTGTTTCACTGTAGTACTAGGCTCTGTCTAACAACCCAACATATAGTATTCTGGGAGAACACAAAGCTGCTGGCTATTGTAGAATTGTTTGATAACTAATCATATAGAAGGCCTATGTCATTATTAGTATATGTCTTCAATTGGGGTTCAGGGATCCCAATCCAGGGTTATTACAGGGGGCCTGCCAAATATTTGTGTGATAATCTTGCATCTTTTTAACCCGTGGGGCTGCTAGTTTGTCTGTGTTGATTCACTCGCATTTCGCTGCACTGTCTGTCTCCCTGGCTGCCTGCATGCAGAGTGTAGATGTTAAAGACTGGCTTTTGGGGAGGGGGCTGAACGGCTGATGATGGTGCATTCAAGTCGCCTCGGAAACACAGGATAGAATTAAATACTATATGGAAAAACCGATACAGCCGCGGAGTTTACAGATCCAGACACTCACGGTACGATCCATCACGATTTCAGCCGTCTATTGTACCGATACACACTGAATGAACCGATTCACTCGCATTGCGCACGTTTGTATCGCGATTACGATACGTATCGATTTATCTCCGCATCCCTAATGTGGACCCTTACAGGTCTGTAACAAATGGAATCAAATGGAGTGAGTTATGCTGATCCTCGAAATGAAAAAGTTTGAGAACCATCAGTATTGTCGTTGCATAGCAGACGTGAAGTCCACAGAACTCAGCTCTGACAGTGCAGACACATAATCTGCTGTATTTCAACACGTAAACAACACGTTTTAATCCTAGAGAGTATACTGTTACACTTTAACAAATGTATTTTATAATTTTTCTCTTCAGCTATCCAGGTTCAAACAACACTCCGCACAACAGGTAAACAAACATGATCAAAAAACCAGGCTATAATATTATACTTAAGTAGTTTTCTAATTAAAGTAGTTATGTCTTACTGTTTATTCTACTGTCTCTCTACAGAGGCTGATGACATGAGGTTGGTGGGAGGAGCTAGACACTGTACTGGTATACTGGAGATGAAACACCAGACAGAGTGGAGACCAGTGGTTGATTATAACTGGAACATGAAGTCGTCATCTGTAGTGTGTAGACAGCTGGACTGTGGCTCTGCTGTTTCAACACGAGACATTTCTGGTTCTACACAACAACCTGTATGGTGGATTAGATCTTCATGTGATGGATCTGAATCTATACTGAGAGAGTGTAGAGGAACAATGGAGTCTGTTGGATCCAACGACAGACTGGAGGTGATCTGTTCAGGTAACAAACAATTACTTCAACAATGACACTACAGTCTCTTATTTCGTCTGTCTGTCTGTCTGTCTGTCTGTCTGTCTGTCTGTCTGTCTGTCTGTCTGTCCTGTGTTTTATATGACTTTGCCTTATCTTCCTCATTATTTTACAACAGTGTATAGGATAAAAATGTAGCATCATTATATCAAAATAGATTGAAAATCCGCTCTCTCTTCCCAACTACCCCCCCCCCCCCCCCTCTCTCTCTCTCTCTCTCTCTCTCTCTCTCTCTCTAGGAATGAGGTTGGTGAATGGGACTAGTATGTGTTCAGGCAGAGTGGAGGTGAAGTCTGATCAGTCGTGGCTCTCGGTGTGTGAAGGTGACTTTGACCAGCAGGATGCACAGGTGGTCTGTAGGCAGCTTGGCTGTGGGCCTCCTTCAGTCCTCCAGGGGGCGCTCTATGGAGAAGTGAAGGCTCCAATGTGGACCAAAGAGTTCCAGTGTGAAGGCAGAGAGTCTGTTCTCCTGGACTGTAGAACTTCAGACTCAACTAGAAACACCTGCTCACCTGACAAGACTGTTGGTCTCTCCTGCTCAAGTAAAACACACACTACACTTTAGGATTGACTATTAATTAAGTTCATATCTATGTTTCATTATAAGCATAATTATTATGCATTTCAATCTTCTCATAACACTGTGTAAGTATTATATTTATTAACATTCATAAATATCTATGCTTCATAACAATTAACACATTATATACAGTGTTGGGTATCGTTACATTTTGAAGTAACTCGTTAAGTTACTTTAGTTACTGACTTGAAAAACTAATCCGTTAAGTTACTCCGCTACCCAATGACAATTGTAACTTAACGAGCTACCGTTACCGTTACCGACCATTAAAACCCACCAGCGTGGAAGTTTGGTAAACATAAAAAGACAAGAGTGCAGCCTCCTTTTAGCTCATGCGTCCTCTTCAAAAGACCAACGCTCCCCAGCATTAAACTGTACAGTACCTCGGTGCCGTGGCGTTGTTATGGAGGCTCTATACCGGAGTTAAATGGCCGGGTCCGAATCCACCGTTGTCCGCCGTCCAGATACGATCCGATGATGTACAGTAAATCCATTTTAATACCCTACCGACGCGGACTTTTACACACGGTCAACTAAAGGCACGGACGCTACTAATATCTCCCTGTTGTGAGGAACGATCAAGACATAGGCTATATTACAGACGGACGCAGCAGCTTCTGTCGTTGTTTTGTGGGACATGGATGGAGAGCACCAAGTCAACAGTCAACAACAGTGAGTGAGTTGATTTCCTGGTTTCAACATGACGCGCGTTGCAGAGCTGGAGAGATGAAAGGAATGCGATTGGCTGACATACGAGGGAGGCAGACAGGCAGACAGACAGACAGGCAGACAGTAACTAACCGTTATATTGTAAAATGTAACTCGTTAAGTTACTGCGCTACCGCCAAACTAACGTCGTTACGTAACGTCGTTAGTTATAACGACGTTACACCCAACACTGATTATATATAATTTTATGAATTACATAACTTCAAGTATAAATGCATCATAGTCTGCTTATGATACTTTGCAAGTACAGTTCTAAACACTTACAGTGCTCACACTTACTAGTGCTAAATAAATACAACATGTTTTATCAAACGCTTTAAGTTGTTGAGCGGTGCAAACCGCTCCTATACGTGGCTGTGCGTGTGTCCGTAGACTTTTTCCTCAGCGTTTTGTCATAGTAAAATGTGTGTGCGTAGCATCATGTTTGTCTAGTGATGTCATGTCGTATGTCTGTAGCCCTTTTCCTCAGCGTTTTGCCATAGCATAGCCTGTACATCCTAGACTTTAATCCTAGTCTGAAGATGTTATGCAAGCACGACCACCGCTCACTTCACATTGGGTGTGTTTTTTTTTTTTACTATTGATTAGCTCTAAAGGACTGCTTTGTGTTTTACCTCATTGATTCAAGTATCACACTATTAATATTAGTAAGACGCCTAAGGGCGAATCCCTTTTATGTCCATATATGGAGATCCCTGCTCTGAGTATCTGACATCATAGAGATAAAAAGGTAGACTCCTCCGGCTCTGGGGCATTGGTAAAAGAAGACTGGCAAGCTTCCTTGTGCGTCACAGAATGGGATGCTCGGTAGGCCAATCAGGACTCCCTCTTTCCCACTGCAGGGGGTAGAGTGCCTTCCACAGTTACACAGTTACACACTTCCGCCAGTCCTGTTTTACCAGTTCCGCAGATGAACTGCAGCGGCGGATGAGCTATCTAGCTTTTTATATCTCGGTCTGACATCACTGTGATGTCACATGTGATGTCACAGTGACATCATACATACAATCCCTTTTATGCCCATATATGGAGATCCCTGTTCTGAGTATCTGACATCACTGTGATGTCTGTGATGTGTCAGGGGAACCACAGTGTCAGGTGTTACAGACATGGTCAAGCTGTGACAGTTCACATACTAAACTGTGTGTATTTCATGATTCATCAACCAGTCCTAGTGTAATGTCATGATTCATCATCATACATGGTGTACAGTCCTGTTATGATGACACTCCTGCATGTATGGAGGGAAGAATTATTTCATGCTGCTAATGTTTATGTTTTAATATTTTTCTTCTCATTCAGGTGGTTTGAGGCTGGTCGGTGGTCCAACCTCCTGTTCAGGCAGAGTGGAGGTCTACTATAAAGACAGTTGGGGGACGGTGTGTGATGATGGGTGGGATATGGAAGAAGCTCAGGTTGTGTGTAGACAGTTAGACTGTGGAAAGGCTCTGTCAGCACCACATAGAGCACACTTTGGACAGGGTGATGGATGGATCTGGCTTAGTGATGTCAGATGTTCAGGCAGTGAATCATATCTAACACACTGCAGACATAGAGGGTTTGGAAATCACTACTGTGATCACAGTGAAGAGGCTGGTGTTGTTTGTGAAGGTAAATATGAATTTTATATCATTATTATTAACTGCACTTATCTCTTACACTTCTCACTATGTGTACAAACATTTACTACCTCCTATCAC